>NW_025535044.1:117500-125719 GCF_020615455.1 Coregonus clupeaformis
AGTGGAGGTAGTGGACTATGACCTCAGGGTGGTAGTAGGTAGTGAGGCAGTGGACTATGACCTCAGGGTGGTAGTAGGAGGGTAGTGGACTATGACCTCAGGGTGGTAGTAGCGTAGTAGGGGAGGTAGTAGACTATGACCTCAGGGTGGTAGTATGGAGGTAGTGGACTATGACCTCAGGGTGGTAGTAGGTGTAGGGAAGTAGTGGACTATGACCTCAGGGTGGTAGTAGGTAGATAGTGGAGGTAGTGGACTATGACCTCAGGGTGGTAGTAGTGGGGGTAGTGGACTATGACCTCAGGGTGGTAGTAGGGGAGGTAGTGGACTATGACCTCAGGGTGGTAGTAGTGGGGGTAGTGGACTATGACCTCAGGGTGGTAGTAGGGGAGGTAGTGGACGACCTCAGGGGTGGTAGTAGGTAGTTGGGGAGGTAGTGGGACTATGACCTCAGGGTGGTAGTAGTGGAGGTAGTGGACTATGACCTCAGGGTGGTAGTGAGGTAGTAGGGAGGTAGTGGACTATGACCTCAGGGTGGCAGTAGGTAGTAGGGGAGGTAGTGGACTATGACCTCAGGGTGGTATTAGTGGAGGTAGTGGACTATTACCTCCAGGGTGGTAGTAGGTAGTAGTGGAGGTAGTGGACTATGACCTCAGGGTGGTAGTAGTAGAGGTAGTGGACTATGACCTCAGGGTAGTAGTAGGTAGTAGGGAGGTAGTGGACTATGACCTCAGGGTGGTAGTAGGTAGTGGAGAGGAGTAGTGGACTATGACCTCAGGGTAGTGTAGTAGTAGTGGATGTAGTGGACTATGACCTCAGGGTGGTAAGGTAGGTAGTGGGGAGGTAGTGGACTATGACCTCAGGGTGGTAGTGTAGTGGAGGTAGTGGGACTATGACCTCAGTGGGTGGTAGTAGTGGGAGGTAGTGGACTATGACCTCAGGGGTAGTAGGTAGTAGTGGAGGTGGTAGGACTATGACCTCAGGGTGGTAGTAGGTAGTGGAGGTAGTAGGACTACACCTCAGGGTGGTAGTAGGTAGTAGTGGAGGTAGGGTGGACTATGACCTCAGGGTGGTGTGGTAGTAGTGGAGGTAGTGGACTATGACCTCAGGGTGTGGTAGTAGGGGAGGTAGTGGACTATGACCTGAGGGTGGTAGTAGGTAGTAGTGGAGGTAGTGGACTGTGACCTCAGGTGTGGTAGTAGTGGAGGTAGTGGACTATAACCTCAGGGTGGTAGTGAGGGAGGTAGCTGGACTATGACCTCAGGGGTGGTAGGTAGGTAGTAGTGGAGGTAGTGGACTATGACCTCAGGGTGGTAGTAGGGGAGGTATGGACTATGACCTCAGGGTGGTAGTAGGTAGTAGGGAGGTAGTGGACTATGACCTCAGGGTGGTAGTAGGTAGTAGTGGAGGTAGGTGGACTATGACCTCAGGGGTGGTAGTGGTAGTAGGGGAGATAGTGGACTATGACCTCAGGGGTGGTAGTAGGTGGTAGTGGAGAGAGTGGACTATGACCTGAGGGTGGTGGTAGTAGGAGGTAGTGGACTATGACCTCAGGGTGGTAGTAGGTGGAGGTAGTGGACTATGACCTCAGGGTGGTAGTAGGTAGGTGGAGGTAGGACTATGACCTCAGGAGGTAGTAGGTATGAGGAGGTAGTGGACTATGACCTCAGGGTGGTAGTAGGTAGTAGTGGAGGTAGTGGACTATGACCTCAGGGTGGTAGTAGGTGGTAGTGAGGTAGTGGACTATGACCTCAGGGTGGTAGTAGTGGAGGTAGTGAGACTATGACCTCAGGGTGTGTTAGTAGTGGAGGTAGTGGACTATGACCTCAGGGGTGGTAGGTAGGTAGGGGAGGTAGTGGACTATGACCTCAGGGTGGTAGTAGTGGAGGTAGTGGACTATGACCTCCAGGGTGGTAGTAGGTAGAGGTAGTGGACTATGACCTCAGGGTGGTAGGTAGTAGGGGAGGTAGTGGACTATGACCTCAGGGTGGTAGTAGGTAGTAGTGGAGGTAGGGACTATGACCTCAGGGTGGTAGAGGTAGTGGGGAGGTAGTGGACTATGACCTCAGGGTGGTAGTAGGTAGGGAGGTAGTGGACTATGCACCTCAGGGTGGTAGTGTAGTGAGGGGAGGTAGTGGACTATGACCTCAGGGGTGTAGGTAGTGAGTAGTAGTGGATGGTAGTGGACTAAGTGACCTCAGGGTGGTAGAGTCAGTGGAGGTAGTGGACTATGACCCCAGGGTGGTAGTAGCAGTAGTGGAGGTAGTGTACTATGACCTCAGGGTGGTAGTAGGAGGTAGTGGACTATGACCTGAGGGTGTAGTAGTGAGGTAGTGGACTATGACCTCAGGGTGGTAGTAGAGGAAGGTAGTGGGACTATGACCTCAGGGGTGGTAGGTAGTAGGGGAGGTAGTGGACTATGAACCTCAGTGGTAGTAGTGGTAGTAGGGAGTGTGGACTATGACCTCAGGGGTAGTGTAGTAGTGGAGGATAGTGGGACTATGACCTCAGGGTGGGTAGTAGGGAGGTAGTGGACATGACCTCGGGGTGGTAGTAGGTAGTAGGGGAGGTAGGTGGACTATGACCTCAGGGTGGTAGTAGGTAGTAGTGCAGGTAGTGGACTATGACCTCAGGGTGGTAGTAGTTGGGGAGTGTGGACATGACCTCAGGGTAGTAGTGTGGAGGTAGTGGACTATGACCTCAGGGTGGTGAGTAGGTAGTAGTGGAGGTAGGGACTATGACCTCCCAGGGTGGTAGTAGGAGGGGGAGGTAGTGGACTATGAAACCCCAGGGGGTGGTAGTAGTGGAGGTAGTGGACTATGACCTCAGGGTGGTAGTAGTAGGGAGGTAGTGGACTATGACCTCAGGGTGGGTAGTAGTGGTAGGGAGGTAGTGGACTGTGATGACCTCAGGGTGGTAGTAGGTAGGTAGTGGAGGTAGTGGACTATGACCCCAGGGTGGTAGTAGTGTAGTAGGAGGTAGTGGACTATGACCTCAGGGGTGGTAGCCTGGTAGTAGGGAGGTGGACTATGACCTCAGGGTTTTGTGGTAGTAGGGGAGGTAGTGGACTATGACCTCAGGGTGGTAGTAGGTGGAGGTAGTGGACTATGACCTCAGGGTGGTAGTAGGGGAGGTAGTGGATAGTGGACTATGACCTCAGGGGTGGTAGTAGGTAGTAGAAGGTAGTGGACCATGACTTCAGGTGGTAGTAGGTAGGTGGAGGTAGTGGACTATGACCTCAGGTGGTAGTAGTAGTGGAGGTAGTGGACTATGACCTCAGGAGGTAGTAGGTAGTAGGGAGGTAGTGGACATGACCCTCAGGGTAGTAGTAGGTAGTAGTGGAGGTAGTGGACTATGACCTCAGGGTAGTAGTGAGGGGGTAGTGGACTATGACCTCAGGGTGGTAGTAGGTAGTAGGTAGTGGACTATGACCTCAGGGTGGTAGTAGGTAGTAGTGAGGTAGTGGACTATGACCTCAGGGTGGTAGTAGGAGGTAGGACTATGACCTCGGGTGGTAGTAGTGGAGGTAGTGGACTATGACCTCAGGGGTGGTAGTAGTGGAGGTAGGTGGACTATGACCTCAGGGTGGTGGTAGTGGAGGTAGTGGAATATGTGACCTCAGGGTGGTAGTAGGTAGGTAGGAGGTAGTGGACTATGACCTCAGGGTGGTGTAGGTAGAGGGAGGTAGTGGACTATGACCTCAGGGTGGTAGTAGGGAGTAGGGAGTAGTGGACTATGACCTCAGGGGGTAGTTGTAGTGGAGGTAGTGGACTATGACCTCAGGGTGGTAGTAGGTAGTAGGGGGAGGTAGTGGTCTATGACCTCAGGGTAGTAGTAGGGGAGGTAGGAAACTATGACCTCAGGGTAGTAGTAGGTAGTAGTGGTAGGACTATGACCTCAGGGGGTGGTAGTAGGTAGTGGGAGGTAGTGGACTATGACCTCAGGGGGTGGTAGTAGGAGGTAGTGGAGCTTGACATGACCTCAGTGGTAGTGGAGGTAGTAGGGGAGGTAGTGGACTATGACCTCAGGGTGTAGTAGTGAGGTAGTGGACTATGGCACCTCAGGGTGGTAGTAGAGGTAGTGGAGGTAGTGGACTATGACCCCAGGGTGGTAGTAGGTAGAGGGGAGGTAGGCACTATGACCCTTCAGGGTGGTAGGTAGGAGGTGGAGGTAGTGGACTATGACCTCAGGGTGGTAGTAGGTAGTAGTGGAGGTAGTGGACTATGACCTCAGGGTGGTAGTAGGGAGGTAGTGGACTATGACCTAGGGTGGTAGTAGGAGGTAGTGGACTATGACCTCAGGTGGTAGTAGGTAGTAGTGGAGTAGTGGACTATAACCTGAGGGGTGGTAGTAGTGGAGGTAGTGGACTATGACCTGGGTGGTAGTAGTAGGTAGAGTAGTGGACTATGACCTCAGAGGTGGTAGTAGGTAGTGAGAAATAGTGGACTATGACCTCAGGGTGGTAGTAGGGAAGTAGGGGAGATAGTGGACTATGACTCAGGGTGGTAGTAGTAGTGTGAGGTAGGGTGGACTATGACCTCGAGGTGGTAGGTGATGCGAGGAGGTAGTGGACTATGACCTCAGGTGGTAGTAGGGGAGGGTAGTGGACTATGACCTCAGGGGTGGGGGTGTAGTGGAGGTAGTGAACTATGACCTCGAGGTGGTAGTAGAGGGGAGATAGTGGACTATGACCTCAGGGGTGGTAGTAGGGAGGTAGTGGACTATGACCTCAGGGGTATTGTAGAAGTAGTAGGGAGGTAGTGGACTATGACCTCAGGGTGTGTAGGGGAGGTAGTGGACTATGACCTCAGGGTGGTAGTAATGGGGGTAGTGGACTATGACCTCCAGGGTGGTAGTAGTGGAGTAGTGGACCAGACCTCAGGGTGGTAGTAGGTGGGGGTAGTGGACTATGACCCCAGGGTGGTTAAGTGGGGAGGTAGTGGACTATGACCTCAGGGTGGTAGTATGGTAGTAGTGGAGGTAGTGGACTATGACCTCCCAGGGTGGTAGTAGTGGCGAGGGTAGGACTATGACCTCAGGGTGGTAGTGAGAGGGAAGTAGTGGACTATGACTCAGGGTGGTGTAGGTAGTAGTGGAGGTAGTGGACTATAACCTCAGGGTGGTAGTAGGTAGTGGAGGTAGTGGACTATGACCTCAGGGTGGTAGTAGGGAGAGTAGTGGACTATGACCCTCAGGGTGGTAGTAGGTAGTAGGGAGGTAGTGGACTATGACCCTCAGGGTGGTAGTAGGTAGTAGGGGAGGTAGTGGACTATGACCTCAGGGTGGTAGGTAGGTAGTGTGGAGGTAGTGGACTATGACCTCAGGGTGGTAGTAGTAGGTAGTAGTGGAGGTAGTGGACTATGACCTCAGGGTGGTAGTAGTAGGAGGTAGTGGACCATGACCTCAGGGTGGTGGTGGTAGTAGGAGGTAGGGACTATGACCTCAGGGTGGTAGTAGGGAGGTAGGTGGACTAGTGACCTCAGGGTGGTAGTAGGCAGAGGTAGGACTATGACCTCAGGGTGGTAGGCATAGGTAGTGGAGGTAGTGGACTATGACCTCAGGGTGGTAGTAGAGAAGTAGGAGGTAGGAGGTGGTCTATGACCTCAGGGTGGCAGTAGTGAGGTAGTGACTATGACCTCAGGTGTGGTAGTAGTGGTAGGTAGTGGTATACTATGACCTCAGGTAGTAGTAGGTAGTAGTGGAGGTATTTGACCATGACCTCAGGGTGGTAGTAGGTAGTAGGAGGTAGTGGACTATAGACCTCAGGGTGGTAGTAGTGGAGGTAGTGGACTAAGACCTCAGGGTGGTAGTAGGTAGTAGTGGAGGTAGTGGACTATGACCTCAGGGTGGTAGTAGGTAGTAGTGGAGGTAGTGAACTATGACCTCAGGGTGATAGTAGGTGAGAGGTAGTGGACTATGACCTCAGGGTGTGGTAGGTAGTAGGGGAGGTAGTGGACTATGACCTCAGGGTGGTAGGTAGGTAGGTAGGAGGTAGTGGACTATGACCTCCTCAGGTGGTAGTAGGGAGTAGTGGACTATGACCTCAGGGGGTAGAGGTAGTAGGGGAGGTAGTGGACTATGACCTCAGGGTGGTAGTAGTATAGTGGAGGTAGTGGACTCCATGACCCCAGGGTGGAGTAGTAGGTAGTAGTGGGAGGTAGTGGACTATGACCCCAGGGGTGGTAGTAGTGGAGGTAGTGGACTATGACCTCAGGGTGGTAGTAGGGAGGTAGGGACTATGACCTCAGGTGGGTAGTAGTGGAGGTAGTAGGACTATGACCTCAGGGTGGTAGTAGTGTAGTAGTATGAGTGTAGTGGACTATGACCTCAGGGTGGTTGTAGGGAGGTAGTGGACCATGACCTCAGGGTGGTAGTAGTAGGAGGTAGTGGAACTACCGACCTCAGGGTGGTAGTAGGTAGTAGTGGAGGTAGTGGACTATGACCTCAGGGGTGGTAGTAGGTGAGTAGGGGAGGTAGTGGTCTATGACCTCAGGGGTGGTAGTAGTGGAGGTAGTGGACCATGACCTCAGGGTGGTAGTGTGGTAGGGGAGGTAGTGGACTATGACCTCAGGTGGTGTGTTGTAGGTAGTAGGGGAGGTAGTGGACTATGACCTCAGGGTGGTAGTAGGTAGTAGTGGAGGTAGTGGACTATGACCTCAGGGTTGGTGGCTAGTAGGAGGGAGGTAGTGGACTAAGAGCCTCAGGGTGGTAGTAGGTAGTAGTGGAGGTAGTGGACTATGACTCAGGGGTAGTGTAGGTAAGTGGAGGTAGTGGACTTTGACCTCAGGGTGGTAGTAGGTGGTAGGGAGGTAGTGGACTCATGACCTCAGTTGTGGTGGTAGTGTAGGAGGTAGTGGACTATGACCTCAGGGTGGTAGTAGGTAGTAGTGGAGGTAGTGGACTATGACCTCAGGGGTGAGTAGTAGGTGGGAGGTAGTGGACTATGACCTCAGGGGTGGTAGTAGGTAGTAGGGGAGAGATAGTGGACTATGACCTCAGGGTGGTAGTAGGTAGTAGAGGTAGTGGACTATGACCTCAGGGTGGTAGTAGGTAGTAGTGGAGGAAGTGGACTATGACCTCAGGGTGGTAGTAGTGGGGTGTGTGTAGTAGGGGAGGTAGTGGACTCGTGACCTCAGGGTGGTAGTAGGGTAGTGGACTATGACCTCAGGGTGTGGTAGTAGGTAGTAGTGGAGGTAGTGGACTATGACCAGGGTAGGTAGCAGGTGGTTGTAGGGGAGTTAGTGGACTATGACCTCAGGGGTGGTAGTGGAGGGGAGGAGTAGTGGACTATGACCTCAGGGGTGGTAGTAGGTAATGGTGGAGGTAGTGGGACTATGACCTCAGGGGTGGTAGTAGGGGAGTAAGTAGTGGTGACCTCAGGGTGGTAGTAGTGGCGGTAGTGTGGACTATGACCCTCAGGTGTGGAAGTAGTGGAGGTAGTGGACTAAGACCTCAGGGTGGTAGTAGGTGGCGGAGGAGTGGACATGACCTCAGGTGGTAGTAGGTAGGAGTGGGGTAGTGGACTATGACCTCAGGGGGTAGTAGGTAGGTGAGGAGTGGACTATGACCTCAGGGTGGTAGTAGGTAGTAGTGGAGGTAGTGGACATGAAGCCTCAGGTGGTAGTAGTGGGGTAGTGGACTATGACCTCAGTGTGGTAGTAGTGGAGGTAGTGGACTATGACCTCAGGGTGGGTAGTGGAGGTAGTGGACTGTGACCTCAGGGTGGTGTAGGTAGTAGTGGAGGTAGGACTATGACTCAGGTGGTAGTAGAGGTGGTGCAGTGGAGGTAGGGACTAGACCTAGGGCTTGTGGTAGTGGAGGTAGTGGACTAAGACCTCGTGGGAGGAGTAGTAGGTAGTAGGGGAGGTAGTGGACTATGACCTCAAGGTGTAGTAGGTAGTGGAGGAAGTGAACTAGACCTCAGGTAGTAGGGAGGTAGTGGACTATGACCTCCCAGGTGGTAGTAGGTAGTGGAGGTAGTGGACTATGACCTCAGGGGTGGTAGTAGGTAGTAGTGGAGGGTAGTGGACTATGACCTCAGGGTGGTAGTGCCAGGGGAGGGTGGACTATGACCTGTGGGTGGTAGTAGGAGGGTGGTGGACTATGACCTCAGGGTGGTAGTAGGGAGGTAGGGACTATGACCTCAGGTGGTAGGTGGCAGGAGGAGTGGACTGGTGACCTCAGGGTAGTAGTGGAGGTGGACATGACCTCAGGGTAGGTAG
>NW_025535045.1:0-123085 GCF_020615455.1 Coregonus clupeaformis
AGCACGTCTGTAAACAGGAACAGTAACAAGCAGTATGTATTTTATTCCATCATTGACAGATCAGCTTTAAAATTGCAGATACAGTGGGGAGAAAAAGTATTTAGTCAGCCACCAATTGTGCAAGTTCTCCCACTTAAAAAGATGAGAGAGGCCTGTAATTTTCATCATAGGTACACGTCAACTATGACAGACAAATTGAGAAAGAAAATTCCAGAAAATCACATTGTAGGATTTTTAATGAATTTATTTGCAAATTATGGTGGAAAATAAGTATTTGGTCACCTACAAACAAGCAAGATTTCTGGCTCTCACAGACCTGTAACTTCTTCTTTAAGAGGCTCCTCTGTCCTCCACTCGTTACCTGTATTAATGGCACCTGTTTGAACTTGTTATCAGTATAAAAGACACCTGTCCACAACCTCAAACAGTCACACTCCAAACTCCACTATGGCCAAGACCAAAGAGCTGTCAAAGGACACCAGAAACAAAATTGTAGACCTGCACCAGGCTGGGAAGACTGAATCTGCAATAGGTGAGCAGCTTGGTTTGAAGAAATCAACTGTGGGAGCAATTATTAGGAAATGGAAGACATACAAGACCACTGATAATTTCCCTCGATCTGGGGCTCCACGCAAGATCTCACCCTGTGGGGTCAAAATGATCACAAGAACGTGAGCAAAATCCCAGAACCACACGGGGACCTAGTGAATGACCTGCAGAGAGCTGGGACCAAAGTAACAAAGCCTACCATCAGTAACACACTAGCCGCCAGGGACTCAAATCCTGCAGTGCAAGACCGTGTCCTCCTGCTTAAGCCAGTACATGTCCAGGCCCGTCTGAAGTTTGCTAGAGTGCATTTGGATGATCCAGAAGAGGATTGGGAGAATGTCATATGGTCAGATGAAACCAAAATATAACTTTTTGGTAAAAACTCAACTCAGTCGTGTTTGGAGGACAAAGAATGCTGGAGTTGCATCCAAAGAACACCATACTTACTGTGAAGCATGGGGGTGGAAAGATCATGCTTTGGGGCTGTTTTTTCTGCAAAGGGACCAGGACGACTGATCTGTGTAAAGGAAAGAATGAATGGGGCCATGTATCGTGAGATTTTGAGTGAAAACCTCCTTCCATCAGCAAGGGCATTGAAGATGAAACGTGGCTGGGTCTTTCAGCATGACAATGATCCCAAACACACCGCCCGGGCAACGAAGGAGTGGCTTTGTAAGAAGCATTTCAAGGTCCTGAGTGGCCTAGCTAGTCTCCAGATCTCAACCCCATAGAAAATATTTGGAGGGAGTTGAAAGTCCGTGTTGCCCAGCGACAGCCCCAAAACATCACTGCTCTAGAGGAGATCTGCATGGAGGAATGGGCCAATATACCAGCAACAGTGTGTGAAAACCTTGTGAAGACGTACAGAAAACGTTTGACCTGTGTCATTGCCAACAAAGGGTATATAACAAAGTATTGAGAAACTATTGTTATTGACCAAATACTTATTTTCCACCATAATTTGCAAATAAATTCATTAAAAATCCTACAATGTGATTTTCTGGATTTGTTTTTTCTCATTTTGTCTGTCATAGTTGACGTGTACCTATGATGAAATTACAGGCCTCTCTCATCTTTTTAAGTGGGAGAACTTGCACAATTGGTGGCTGACTAAATACTTTTTTCCCCCACTGTAGATTGTGGCTTCTGTCATTGAAATTATGTGCATAATTTCCAATCCCCCATATATATTTTTTGTAAATATGTACACTACCTTTCAAAAGTTTGGGGTCACTTAGAAATGTCCTTGTTTTCAAAAGAAAAGCATTTTCTTTGTCCATTAAAATAACATCAAATTGATCAGAAATACAGTGTAGACATTGTTAATGTTGTAAATGGCTATTGTAGCTGGAAAAGGCTGATTTTTAATGGGATATCTACATAGGCGTACAGAGGCCCATTATCAGCAACCATCAGTCCTGTGTTCCAATGGCACGTTGTGTTTGCTAATCCAAGTTTATCATTTTAAAAGGCTAATTGATCATTAGAAAACCCTTTTGCAATTATGTTAGCACAGCTGAAAACTGTTGTGCTGATTAAAGATGCAATAAAACTGGCCTTCTTGAGACTAGTTGAGTATCTGGAGCATCAGCAGTTGTGGGTTCGATACAGGCCTCAAGTGGCCAGAAACAAATAACTTTCTTCTGAAACTCGTCAGTCTATTCTTGTTCTGAGAAATGAAGGCTATTCCATGTGAGTTTCAGAAGAAAGTTATTTGTTTCTGGCCATTTTGAGCCTTTAATCGAACCAGGCCAGTTTTATTGCTTCTTTATCAATCAATCAATCAATCAATTTTATTTTATATAGCCCTTCTTACATCAGCTAATATCTCGAAGTGCTGTACAGAAACCCAGCCTAAAACCCCAAACAGCTAGTAATGCAGGTGTAGAAGCACGGTGGCTAGGAAAACTCCCTAGAAAGTGCGAAAACCTAGGAAGAAACCTAGAGAGGAACCAGGCTATGAGGGTGGCCAGTCCTCTTCTGGCTGTGCCGGGTGAAGATTATAACAGAACCATGCCAAGATGTTCAAAAATGTTCATAAGTGACAAGCATGGTCAAATAATAATCAGGAATAAATCTCAGTTGGCTTTCATAGCCGATCATTAAGAGTTGAAAACAGCAGGTCTGGGACAGGTAGGGGTTCCATAACCGCAGGCAGAACAGTTGAAACTGGAATAGCAGCAAGGCCAGGCGGACTGGGGACAGCGAAGGAGTCACCACGGCCGGTAGTCCCGACGTATGGTCCTAGGGTGCTCAGGTCCTCTCAGTTGGCTTTTCATAGCCGATCATTAAGAGTTGAAAACAGCAGGTCTGGGACAGGTAGGGTTTCGAACCGGAGCAGGCAGAACAGTTGAAACTGGAATAGCAGCAAGGCCAGGCGGACTGGGGACAGCAAGGTGTCATCATGCCCGGTAGTCCTGACGTATGTCGTGTCCTAGGGCTCAGGTTCTCAGAGAGAAAGAGAGAACGAGAGAATTAGAGAGAGCATACTTAAATTCACACAGGACACTGGATAAGACAGGAGAAGTACTCCAGGTATAACCAACTAACCCCAGCCCCCGACACATAAACTACTGCAGCATAAATACTGGAGGCTGAGACAGGAGCGGTCCGGAGACACTGTGGCCCCATCCGAAGAAACCCCCGGACAGGGGCCAAACAGGAAGGATATAACCCCACCCACTCTGCCAAAGCACAGCCCCGCACCACTAGAGGGATATCCTCAACCACCAACTTACAATCCTGAGACAAGGCCGAGTATAGCCCACAGAGGTCCCCACCACAGCACAAACCAAGGGGGGCGCCAACCCAGACAGGAAGATCCCGTCAGTAACTCAACCCACTCAAGTGACGCACCCCTCCCAGGGACGGCATGAAAGAGCACCAGCAAGCCAGTGACTCAGCCCCTGCAACAGGGTTAGAGGCAGAGAACCCCAGTGGAGAGGGGAACCGGCCCGGCAGAGACAGCAAGGGCTGTTCGTTGCTCCAGAGCCTTTCCGTTCACCTTCACACTCCTGGGCCAGACTACACTCAATCATATGACCTACTGAAGAGATAAGTCTTCAGTAAAGACTTTAAAGGTTGAGACCGAGTCTGCGTCTCTCACATGGGTAGGGCAGACTGTTCCATAAAAATGGAGATCTATAGGAGAAAGCCCTGCCTCCCGCTGTTTGCTTAGAAATTCTAGGGACAATTAGAGGCCTGCGTCTTGTGACCGTAGCGTACGTATTGGTATGTACGGCAGACCAACTCGGAAAGATAGGTAGGAGCAAGCCCATGTAACGCTTTTATAGGTTAACAGTAAAACCTTGAAATCAGCCCTTGCCTTAACAGGAAGCCAGTGTAGGGAAGCTAGCACTGAAGTAATATGATCAAATTTCTTGGTTCTAGTCAGGATTCTAGCAGCCGTATTTAGCACTAACTGAAGTTTATTTAGTGCTTTATCCGGGTAGCGGAAAATAGAGCATTGCAGTAGTCTAAAACCTAGAAGTAACAAAATGCATGGATTAATTTTTCTGCATCATTTTTGGACAGAAAATTTCTGATTTTTGCAATGTTACGTAGATGGAAAAAGCTGTCCTTGAAACAGTCTTGATATGTTCGATCAAAAGAGAGATCAGGGTCAAGAGTAACGCCGAGGTCCTTCACAGTTTTATTTGAGACGACTTTACAACCATCAAGATGAATTGTCAGATTTAACAGAAGATTCTTTGTTTCTTGGGACCTAGAACAAGCATCTCTGTTTTGTCCGAGTTTAAAAGTAAAAAGTTTTCAGCCATCCACTTCCTTATGTCTGAAACACAGGCTTCTAGCGAGGGCAATTTTGGGGCTTCACCATGTTTCATTGAAATGTACAGCTGTGTGTCATCCGCATAGCAGTGAAAGTTAACATTATGTTTTCGAATAACATCCCCAAGAGGTAAAATATTGTGATGTCACGAGAGGCTGTGTCCTGGAGGGACGTTACATCCCCCTGAGATGGCTGCAAACCCAGACAGCTATGGCTCCATCTGCTGGTATGGTCGGGAACTCCAACCCTCTATGGCCAATCTTCCCACGCAGCTGAAACCAATCAGGAGCTGATGAGCTGAAGGTTTGGGAAGGGAAGAGACACAATCTCCAACGTGGGCTCTCTGGAGGACAAGAGTGCTGCACGTCCACTTCCATGAGGAATATAAGGATTTGGAGATACTTACCTTTGGGGAATACTCACCTTTGGATATATGCACCTGTGGAAATACGTGTGGGACATTTGGAAGGACGTTTTGCTGGGTTGGCCACTAGCTGCAACGTGGAATACAGTAAGACTGGGGAAAAGTTATTTGAGCGAGGGAGAGTTATGATTTTGGATGTGGAAGAGACATCCCTGAACTGTTAACCCTTAAAGAGCCACCAGAGAACAGAATTGTGTTATACTTTCGTTAGTTTCCCAAGACCTTTAATAAAATCCTTGTTTTGGGTGAACCTGGTCTCCTTGCACTACTTGAGCAATCCCGCTGAAAGCTGTGTAGCCTCTCGTGACATCACAATATATAGTGAAAACAATAGTGGTCCTAAAACGGAACCTTGAGGAACACCGAAATGTACAGTTGATTTGTCGGAGGACAGACCATTCACAGAGACAAACTGATATCTTTCCGACAGGTAAGATCTAAACCAGGCCAGAACTTGTCCGTGTAGACCAATTTGGGTTTCCAGTCTCTCCAAAAGAATGTGGTGATCGATGGTGTCAAAGGCAGCACTAAGGTCTAGTAGCACGAGGACAGATGCAGAGCCTCGGTCTGACGCCATTAAAAGGTCATTTACCACCTTCACAAGTGCAGTCTCAGTGCTATGATGGGGTCTAAAACCAGACTGAATCATTTCAGTACACATTGTTTGTCTTCAGAAAGGCAGTGAGTTGCTGCGCAACAGCTTTTTCTAAAATTTTTGAGAGGAATGGAAGATTCGATATAGGCCGATAGTTTTTTATATTTTCCGGGTCAAGGTTTGGCTTTTTCAAGAGAGGCTTTATCACTGCCACTTTTAGTGAGTTTGGTACACATCCGGTGGATAGAGAGCTGTTTATTATGTTCAACATAGGAGGGCCAAGCACAGGAAGCAGCTCCTTCAGCAGTTTAGTAGGAATAGGATCCAGTATGCAGCTTGAAGGTTTAGAGGCCATGATTATTTTCTATCATTGTGTCAAGAGATATAGTACTAAAACACTTAAGTGTCTCTCCCGATCCCAGGCCCTCGCAGAGTGTGCAGATCCAGGACAGCTAAGCCCTGGAGGAATACGCAGATTCAAAGAGGTGTCCGTAATTTGCTTTCTAATGGTCATGATCTTTTCCTCAAAGAAGTTCATGAATTTATTACTGCTGAAGTGAAAGCCATCCTCTCTTGGGGAGTGCTGCTTTTTAGTTAGCTTTGCAACAGTATCAAAAAGAAATTTTGGATTATTCTTATTTTCCTCGATTAAGTTGGAAAAGTAGGATGATCGAGCAGCAGTGAGGGCTCTTCGGTACTGCACGGTACTGTCTTTCCAAGCTAGTCGGAAGACTTCCAGTTTGGTGTGGCGCCATTTCCGTTCCAATTTCCTGGAAGCTTGCTTCAAAGCTCGGGTATTTTCTGTATACCAGGGAGCTAGTTTCTTATGACAAATGTTTTTCGTTTTTAGGGGTGCAACTGCATCTAGGGTATTGCGCAAGGTTAAATTGAGTTCCTCAGTTAAGTGGTTAACTGATTTTTGTCCTCTGACGTCCTTGGGTAGGCAGAAGGAGTCTGGAAGGGCATCAAGGAATTTTTGTGTTGTCTGAGAATTTATAGCACGACTTTTGATGCTCCTTGGTTGGGGTCTGAGCAGATTATTTGTTGCGATTGCAAACGTAACAAAATGGTGGTCCGATAGTCCAGGATTTTGTGGAAAAACATTAAGATCTACAACATTTATTCCATGGGACAAAACTAGGTCCAGAGTATGACTGTGGCAGTGAGTAGGTCCAGAGACATGTTGGACAAAACCCACTGAGTCGATGATGGCTCCGAAAGACTTTTGGAGTGGGTCTGTGGACTTGTCCATGTGAATATTAAAATCACCAAAAATTAGAATATGATCTGCTATGACTACAAGGTCTGATAGGAATTCAGGAAACTCAGAGAGGAACGCTGTATATGGCCCAGGAGGCCTGTAAACAGTAGCTATAAAAAGTGATTGAGTAGGCTGCATAGATTTCATGACTAGAAGCTCAAAAGATGAAAACGCCATTTTTTTTTGTAGAATTGAAATTTGCTATCGTAAATGTTAGCAACACCTCCGCCTTTGCGGGATGCACGGGGAATATGGTCACTAGTGTAACCAGGAGGTGAGGCCTCATTTAACACAGCAAATTCATCAGGCTTAAGCCATGTTTCAGTCAGGCCAATCACATCAAGATTATGATCAGTGATTAGTTCATTGACTATGACTGCCTTTGAAGTGAGGGATCTAGCATTAAGTAACCCTATTTTGAGATGTGAGGTATCACGATCTCTTTCAATAATGGCAGGAATGGAGGAGGTCTTTATCCTAATAAGATTGCTAGGGTGAACACCGCCATGTTTAGTTTTGCCCAACCTAGGTCGAGGCACAGACACAGTCTCAATGGGTATGGCTGAGCTGACTACACTGACTATGCTATTGGCAGACTCCACTAAGCTGGCAGGTTTTTAATCAGCGCAACAGTTTTCAGCTGTGCTAACATAATTGCAAAATGGTTTTCTAATGATCAATTATCCTTTTAAAATGATAAACTTGGATTAGCAAACACAACGTGCTATTGGAACACAGGACTGATGGTTGCTGATAATGGGCCTCTGTACGCCTATGTAGATATTCCATTAAAAATCAGCCGTTTCCAGCTACATTTACAACATTAACAATGTTCTTAATTAACAGTTTTTTTGCCATTCCTGAACCTGCGACCAAAAACAAGCTACATATGGGCAGTACAAAAACAATTGAGTTAAGGATTCTGTCTCTTCGCAGCAAAATCTGCAGCGCTGGGATGGTTGTCTCCTCCATATATATAACATTCTATTGGTTACAATAATTTTCTATAATAATTTAAATGGAAAAACTGGGACGATTGGAATCCGGCGTCGTTTTGTGTATCAGTTCATAGACCATGTGCCATGGAATCGGTACATCAAAAATCTCCTCCCAACTATTTTGCAACCTGTATGGCATTGTGGTCAACGTTTTGGTCCTCAAGTAAAACTGATATATTTTTTATTTTTGACAGTTTCTTTTGCCAATTTTGGTCTTTAATGCAGGGCAAACAAACAAGTTCCCTACCTTCTCCCGTTTCCACTTGCCTCCTCCATTTTTGCAGTAATGCTGCAATCAGTTGGTTGTAATTTTGGACAGAGCAGAAATGTCCATATATTTTTGTTAACTGCATGTGTGACACACCTAATTGAACTAGTCAACTAAATATCAATCCCTTGATTAGTTTAATCAGGAAACAGTAACACTGAGTAATGTGAAGAAGTTTTGTTGCTCTGTTATTAACAGTATTTTACAGCAAATGGGACAGCATGGTGCATACAACTGTTTCCCTGCACACTAGGTCAGAGCATTACAGGCACCTTTTAATATCTCTGTGTCCTACAGCAGCTGACAGGCACTCTAGCCCTAGCAGTGTTTTCTGCAGTCTTGGGTTCTCTACAGTATGGATACAGCCTGGGAGTCATCAATGCACCACAGAAGGTACACCCACACTGTTTATTATAGTAATGAGTAAACAACTAGTAGTATTATAAACTTTTACTTTGTTTCCTAGGTGATTGAGCAGCATTATGGGCGGTCCCTGGGGGTGCTCCCTGAGGAGCGTCTCCTATCAGAGAATGATACAGAGACAAGGAAGCAGGAAGTGCATCCGTCTGTGGTCATGTATTGGTCTCTGTCTGTGTCAATCTTCTCCATCGGGGGTGTGGTGTCGTCCTTCCTGGTGGGCTTCGTTGGAGACCTGAGAGGAAGGTGTGTGTGAGCGTCCTTACCTCCCTCTTCATCTATCTGTCTCAAGATGAAACTGAATGCGCTTGTGTGACTGTGTTTGAACTCGGGTCGTCTGTATGCCACAAGACTGTGTTAGCCACTGAGCTAATGCCTATGCTGTCTGTGCAGGGTGAAGGGCATGTTGATGGTGAATGTGTTAGCAGTAATAGCAGGTCTATTGATGGGGATGGCTAAGATGTGGAAACCTCACATCCTGGTCATCGCTGGACGCTGTGTCATGGGATTCTACTGTGGTGAGTAATCAATAAATGAAGTCACACACTACAACAGGAAATAAGTATTTGGCCCAGCTCTGTCCATTACATCCTGATCACTACAAGTGTGAACAAGGCTGGTACTGACTCTCTCTCTCTCTCTCAATTCAATTTCAATTTCAATTTCAATTTAAGGGCTTTATTGGCATGGGAAATGTATGTTAACATTGCCAAAGCAAGTGAAGTAGATAGTAAACAAAAGTGAAATAAACAATCAATATTAACAGTAAACATTATACTCAGAAGTTCCAAAAGAATAAAGACATTTCAAATGTAATATTATGTATATATACAGTGTTGTAGCAATGTGCAAATAGTTAAAGTAGAAATGGGAAAATAAATAAACATAAATATGGGTTGTATTCACAATGGTGTTTGTTCTTCACTGGTTGCCCTTTTCTTGTGGCAACAGGTCACAAATCTTGCTGCTGTGATGGCACACTGTGGTTTTTCACCCAGTAGATAAGGGAGTTTATCAAAATTGGGTTTGTTTTCGAATTCTTTGTGGATCTCTGTAATCTGAGGGAAATATGTGTCTCTAATATGGTCATACATTTAGCAGGAGGTTAGGAAGTGCAGCTCAGTTTCCACCTCATTTTGTGGGCAGTGTGCACATAGCCTGTCTTCTCTTGAGAGACAGGCCTGCCTACGGCGGCCTTTCTCAATAGCAAGGCTATGCTCACTGAGTCTGTACATAGTCAAAGCTTTCCTTAAGTTTGGGTCAGTCACAGTGGTCAGGTATTCTGCCACTGTGTACTCTCTGTTTAGAGCCAAATAGCATTCTAGTTTGCGCTGTTTTTATGTTAATTATTTCCAATGTGTCAAGTAATTCTCTCTTTGTTTTCTCATGATTTGGTTGGGTCTAATTGTGTTGTTGTTGTTGTTGTCCTGGGGCTCTGTTCACAAACACAAACAGACCCCACAGAGCCCCAGGACAACAACAACAACAACAGGACCAGCTTACTTAGGGGACTCTTCTCCAAGTTCATCTCTTTGTAGGTGATGGCTTTGTTATGGAAGGTTTGGGAATCGCTTCATTTTAAATGGTTATAGAAATTAACGGCTCTTTTCTGGATTTTGATAATTAGCGGGTATCGGCCTAATTCTGCTCTGCATGCATTATTTGGTGTTTTTCGTTGTACACAGAGGATATCTTTGCAGAATTCTGCATGCAGAGTCTCAATTTGGTGTTTGTCCCATTTTGTGAATTTTGGGTTGGTGAGCGGACCCCAGGCCTCACAACCATAAAGGGCAATGGGTTCTATAACTGATTCAAGTATTTTTAGCCAGATCCTAATTGGTATGTCAAATTTTATGTTCCTTTTGATGGCATAGAAGGCCCTTCTTGCCTTGTCTCTCAGATCGTTCACAGCTTTGTGGAAGTTACCTGTGTTGCGCTGATGTTTAGGCAGAGGTATGTATAGTTTTTTGTGTGCTCTAGGCAACGGTGTCTAGATGGAATTTGTATTTGTGGTCCTGGCAACTGGACCTTTTTTGGAACACCATTATTTTTGTCTTACTGAGATTTACTGTCAGGGCCTAGGTCTGACAGAATCTGTGCAGAAGATCTAGGTGCTGCTGTAGGCCCTCCTTGGTTGGTAACAGAAGCACCAGATCATCATCAAACAGTAGACATTTGACTTCAGATTCTAGTAGGGTGAGGCCGGGTGCTGCAGACTGTTCTAGTGCCCTCGCCAATTCGTTGATATATATGTTGAAGAGGGTGGGGCTTAAAATGTGTGTGTTTTTTGCCAATTTTAACCGCACACTTGTTGTTTGTGTACATGGATTTTATAATGTCGTATGTTTTTCCCCCAACCCCACTTTCCATCAATTTGTATAGCAGACCCTCATGCCAAATTGAGTCAAAAGCTTTTTTTTAAATCAACAAAGCATGAGAAGACTTTGCCTTTGTTTTGGTTTGTTTGTTTGTCAATTAGGATGTGCAGGGTGAATATGTGGTCTGTCGTACGGTAATTTGGTAAAAAGCCAATTTGACAATTGCTCAGTACATTGTTTTCACTGAGGAAATGAACTAGTCTGCTGTTAATGATAATCCAGAGGATTTTCCCAAGGTTGCTGTTGACGCATATCCCACGGTAGTTATTGGGGTCAAATTTGTCTCCACTTTTGTGGATTGGGGTGATCAGTCCTTGGTTCCAAATATTGGGGAATATGCCAGAGCTAAGGATGATGTTAAAGAGTTTAAGTATAGCCAATTGGAATTTGTGGTCTGTATATTTTATCATTTCATTGAGTATACCATCAACACCACAGGCCTTTTTGGGTTGGAGAGTTTGTATTTTGTCCTGTAGTTAATTCAATGTAATTGGAGAATCCAGTGGGTTCTGGTAGTCTTTAATAGTTGATTCTAAGATTTGCATTTGATCATGTATATTTTTTTGCTGTTTGTTCTTTGTTATAGGGCCAAAAAGATTGGGGAAGTGGTTTACCCATACATCTCCGTTTTGGATAGATAGCTCTTCGTGTTGTTGTTTGTTTAGTGTTTTCCAATTTTCCCAGAAGTGGTTAGAGTCTATGGATTCTTCAATTACATTGAGCTGATTTCTGACATGCTGTTCCTTCTTTTTCCGTAGTGTATTTCTGTATTGTTTTAGTGATTCACCATAGTGGAGGCGTAGGCTCAGGTTTTCTGGGTCTCTATGTTTTTGGTTGGATAGGTTTCTCAATTTCTTTCTTAGGTTTTTGCATTCTTCATCAAACCATTTGTCACTGTTGTTACTTTTCTTCGGTTTTCTGTTAGAGATTTTTAGATATGATAGGGATGCTGAGAGGTCAAATATACTGTTTAGGTTTTCTACTGCCAAGTTTACACCTTCACTATTACAGTGGAATGTTTTGTCCAGGAAGTTGTCTAAAAGGGATTTAATTTGTTGTTGCCTAATTGTTTTTTGATAGGTTTCGACACTACTTTCCTTCCATCTATAGCATTTCTTAATATTATTCAGTTCCTTTGGCTTTGATGCCTCATGATTGAGTATTGCTCTGTTCAAGTAGACTGTGATTTTGCTGTGGTCTGATAGGGGTGTCAGTGGGCTGACTGTGAACGCTCTGAGAGACTCTGGGTTGAGGTCAGTGATAAAGTAGTCTACCGTACTACTGCCAAGAGATGAGCTATAGGTGTACCTACCATAGGAGTCCCCTCGAAGCCTACCATTGACTATGTACATACCCAGTGTGCGACAGAGCTGCAGGAGTTGTGACCCGTTTTTGTTGGTTATGTTGTCGTAGTTGTGCCTAGGGGGATTTGGGGAGGGAATGCTGTCACCTCCAGGTAGGTGTTTGTCCCCCTGTGTGCTGAGGGTGTCAGGTTCTTGTCCAGTTCTGGCATTTAGGTCGCCACAGACTATGTCCCTGGGTCTGGAAATGATTGATTTCCCCCTCCAGGATGGAGAAGCTGTCTTCATTAAAGTATGGGGATTATAGTGGGGGGATATAGGTAGCACACAGGAGGACATTTTACTCTGTTGAGATCATTTCCTTTTGAATTTCTAGCCAAATGTAAAATGTTCCTGTTTTGATTAATTTAATAGAGTGAGTTAGGTCTGCTCTATACCAAATTAGCATACCCCCTGAGTCCCTTCCCTGTTTCACACCTGGTAGTTTGGTGGATGGGACTACCAGCTCTCTGTAACCTAGAGGGCAACCAGTGGGTCCGTCTCCTCTATACCATGTATTTCCGATTTATTTGGTGAAGTCCAGGTTCCTGCTCTTTAGGCCAAAGGCAGATGACCTCAGGCCTTGGATATTCCAGGATGAAATAGTGAAGGCTTTGGGTTCCATAAAGTGTCTTCTTTCTTTCTTTCTTTCTTTCTTTCTTTCTTTCTTTCTTTCTTTCTTTCTTTCTTTCTTTCTTTCTTTCTTTCTTTCTTTCTTTCTTTCTTTCTTTCTTTCTTTCTTTCTTTCTTTCTTTCTTTCTTTCTTTCTTTCTTTCTTTCTTTCTCTCTCTCTCCTTTCTCTCTCTCTCTCTCTCTCTCTCTCTCTCTCTCTCTCTCTCTCTCTCTCTCTCTCTCTCTCTCTCTCTCTCTCTCTCTCTCTCTCTCTCTCTCCCCCTCTCTCTCTCTCTCTCTCTCTCTCTCTCTCTCTCTCTCTCTCTCTCTCTCTCTCTCTCTCTCTCTCTCTCTCTCTCTCTCTCTCTCTCTCTCCTTCTCAGGTCTGTCCTCAGGGTTAGTTCCTATGTATATAGGGGAGATAGCTCCAATGGCCTACAGAGGAGCTCTGGGAACCTTACATCAACTGGCTATTGTTACTGGTATACTACTGAGTCAGGTAAGACCACACACACACACCTATGTGTCTGTCCCTAATCTCTGTCCCCCTGTCACTGTCTGTGTCCATCCCTAATCTCTGTCCCCCTGTCTCTCTCTGTGTCCGTCCCTAATCTCCATCCCCCTGTCACTGTCTGTGTCCATCCCTAATCTCGGTCCCCCTGTCACTGTCCGTCCTTAATCTGTCCCCCTGTCTCTCTCTGTGTCCGTCCCTAATCTCCATCCCCCTGTCACTGTCTGTGTCCGTCCCTCATCTCTGTCCCCCTGTCCCCCAGGTGCTAGGTCTAGAGTTCCTCCTGGGTAATGACTACTACTGGCCGGTGCTGCTGGGTCTGTCTGGAGCTCCTGCTGTGTTACAGTCTCTACTGCTGCCACTGTGTCCTGAGAGTCCCAGATACCTCTACATCAAGAGAGGCATGGTGGAGGGAGGCCAAGAAGAGTACGTACTGTAGAAATATCAGCTCTCTCTTAGAAAATATATATGATCTGAATAAGAATAACCTGAATAAATAATAATTGAATAAAAAATACACACATGCTGTATGTGCATGCATTTGTAGGTCTGCGTCGTCTGAAGGGGAGAGTATGACCCATCGGCTGATCTGGAGGAGATGAGGAGGGAGAAGGAGGAGGTGGAGAAGGAGGCGCAAGTCTCTATCGCCGTCCTGGTACGTTCAATATCTCCTCTACTGAACATCTGGTGTATAGCTGTCTAATCATGTTGGTCTGGTCCTGTATTAATAATGTGATATGTGTCTGTAGTCCTGTATTAATAATGTGATATGTATCTGTAGTCCTGTATTAATAATGTGATATCTGTCTGTAGTCCTGTATTAATAATGAAATATGTCTGTAGTCCTGTATTAATAATGAAATGTGTCTGTAGTCCTGCATTAATAATGTGATATGTGTCTGTGGTCCTGTATTAATAATGTGATATGTGTCTGTGGTCCAGTATTAATAATGAAATATATCTGTAGTCCTGTAGTCCTGTATTAATAATGAAATATGTCTGTAGGCCTGTATTAATAACGTGATATGTGTCTGTAGTCCTGTATTAATAATGAAATATATCTGTAGTCCTGTAGTCCTGTATTAATAATGTGATATGTCTGTAGACCTGTATTAATAATGTGACATGTGTCTGTAGTCCTGTATTAATAATGTGATATGTATCTGTAGTCCTGTATTAATAATGTGATATGTGTCTGTAGTCCTGTATTAATAATGTGATATGTATCTGTAGTCCTGTATTAATAATGTGATATGTATCTGCAGACCTGTATTAATGCTGTAATATGCCTGTAGTCCTGTATTAATAATGTGATATGTGTATGTGGTCCTGTATTAATGCTGTAATATGCCTGTAGTCCTGTATTAATAATGTGATATGTGTCTGCAGACCTGTATTATTGCTGTAATATGCCTGTAGTCCTGTATTAATAATGTGATTTGTGTCTGCAGACCTGTATTAATGCTGTAATATGCCTGTAGTCCTGTATTAATAATGTGATATGTGTATGTGGTCCTGTATTAATGCTGTAATATGCCTGTAGTCCTGTATTAATAATGTGATATGTGTCTGCAGACCTGTATTAATGATGTGATATGTCTGTGGTCCTGTATTAATAATGAGATATGTGTCTGTAGACCTGTATTAATAATGAATATGTGTCTGCAGACCTGTATTAATGCTGTGATATGTCTGTAGTCCTGTATTAATAATGTGATATGTGTCTGCAGACCTGTATTAATGCTGTAATATGCCTGTAGTCCTGTATTAATAATGTGATATGTGTCTGCAGACCTGTATTAATGCTGTGATATGCCTGTAGTCCTGTATTAATAATGTGATATGTGTCTGCAGACCTGTATTAATGCTGTGATATGTCTGTAGTCCTGTATTAATAATGTGATATGTGTCTGCAGACCTGTATTAATGCTGTGATATGCCTGTGGTCCTATATTAATGCTGTGATATGTCTGTAGTCCTGTATTAATAATGTGATATGTGTCTGCAGACCTGTATTAATGCTGTAATATGCATGTAGTCCTGTATTAATAATGTGATATGTGTCTGCAGACCTGTATTAATGCTGTAATATGGCTGTAGTCCTGTATTAATAATGTGATATGTGTCTGCAGACCTGTATTAATGCTGTGATATGTCTGTAGTCCTGTATTAATAATGTGATATGTGTCTGCAGACCTGTATTAATGCTGTAATATGCCTGTAGTCCTGTATTGATAATGTGATATGTGTCTGCAGACCTGTATTAATGCTGTGATATGTCTGTAGTCCTGTATTAATAATGTGATATGTGTATGTGGTCCTGTATTAATGCTGTAATATGCCTGTAGTCCTGTATTAATAATGTGATATGTGTCTGCAGACCTGTATTAATGCTGTGATATGCCTGTAGTCCTGTATTAATAATGTGATATGTGTATGTGGTCCTGTATTAATGCTGTAATATGCCTGTAGTCCTGTATTAATAATGTGATATGTGTCTGCAGTCCTGTATTAATGCTGTGATATGTCTGCAGACCTGTATTAATGCTGTGATGTGTGTCTGTGGTCTTCTAGGTGCGGTCGTCTCTCTACAGGCAGCAGCTGTTTGTAGCCCTGATGATGCATCTCTCACAACAACTGTCTGGAATCAACGCTGTGAGTTACTGAGAGAGAGGGAACAACTGTCTGGAATCAACGCTGTGAGTTACTGAGAGAAAGGGGGAGAGAGGGAACAACTGTCTGGAATCAACGCTGTGAGTTACTGAGAGAGAGGGGGAGAGAGGGAACAACTGTCTGGAATCAACGCTGTGAGTTACTGAGAGAGAGGGGGAGAGAGGGAACAACTGTCTGGAATCAACACTGTGAGTTACTGAGAGAGAGGGGGAGAGAGGGAACAACTGTCTGGAATCAACACTGTGAGTTACTGAGAGAGAGGGGGAGAGAGGGAACAACTGTCTGGAATCAACACTGTGAGTTACTGAGAGAGAGGGAACAACTGTCTGGAATCAACGCTGTGAGTTACTGAGAGAGAGGGGGAGAGAGGGAACAACTGTCTGGAATCAACACTGTGAGTTACTGAGAGAGAGGGGGAGAGAGGGAACAACTGTCTGGAATCAACGCTGTGAGTTACTGAGAGAGAGGGAACAACTGTCTGGAATCAACGCTGTGAGTTACTGAGAGAGAGGGGGAGAGAGGGAACAACTGTCTGGAATCAACGCTGTGAGTTACTGAGAGAGAGGGGGAGAGAGGGAACAACTGTCTGGAATCAACACTGTGAGTTACTGGGAGAGAGGGAACAACTGTCTGGAATCAACACTGTGAGTTACTGAGAGAGAGGGGGAGAGAGGGAACAACTATCTGGAATCAATGCTGTGAGTTACTGAGAGAGAGGGGGAGAGAGGGAACAACTATCTGGAATCAATGCTGTGAGTTACTGAGAGAGAGGGGGAGAGAGGGAACAACTATCTGGAATCAACGCTGTGAGTTACTGAGAGAGAGGGGCAGAGAGGGAACAACTGTCTGAGAGAGAGAATACAGGAAGAAAAGAGAGGGATTGTGAATGAGTGAGAGAGTGAAGTGTGTGTGTGTTGAGTCACCAGTGAGTGTATTGTATCTTTGTATATTGTTTTATATTGTTGTATATTGTTTTATATCGTTTTAACAGCATGGATGAGTCAGATTGAGGTTTTTATGACTCTGCTTTACTGGATGGAAACATAATGTTTGTTTTTATCTCTTTAGATCTTTTATTACTCAACAGCCATCTTTGAGAGAGCAGGAGTCACCCAGCCTGTCTATGCAACCATTGGAGTAGGAGTTATCAATACCGTCTTTACTATGGTGTCGGTACGGAACACGCACACGCACACACACGCACACACACACACACACAGACACACAGACACACACACACACACACACATTGACACACACGCACGCACACGCACACACACACACACACACATAGACAAACCATTTGTAGGTCAGTGATGCAAACAGTCATACTGTTTAAGTGAACTAAAATGTGTGTGTGTGTTGCAGGTGGCCCTAGTGGACAGGGCCGGCCGACGGACATTGACTCTGATTGGTTTAGGAGGGATGTGTATCTGTGCCGTCGCCATGACAGTCGGCCTCGTCTACCTGGTATGACCAATCAAAATGAATTGTCTCTATCTCTCTACCAATAGGGTTTCAGTATTTGAGAGTTACATTTCCTGTCTGTATATGACTGTTTCCTATGTTTGTTAACCATCTCTTGTTCCTCCAGAGTAAAATAATTTGTATTTATTTATTTTATTTAACCTTTATTTAACTAGGCAAGTCAGTTAAGAACAAATTCTTATTTACAATGACGGCCTACTAAAAGGCAAAAGGCCTCCTGCGGGGACGGGGGCTGGGATAAAAAAAAAATATATAGGACAAAACACACATCACGACAAGAGACACCACAACACTACATAAAGAGAGACCTAAGACAACAACATAGTATGGCAGCAACACATGACAACACAGCATGGTAGCAAAACCACATGACAACAGCATGGTAGCAACACAACATGGCAGCAGCACAACATGATAGCAGTACAAAACATGGTAGAAACATAATTGGGCACAGACAACAGCACAAAGGTAAGAAGGTAGAGACAACAATACATCACGCAATGCAGCCACAACTGTCAGTAAGAGTGTCCATGATTGAGTCTTTGAATAAAGAGAGGGAGATAAAACTGTCCAGTTTGAGTGTTTTTTGCAGCTCGTTCCAGTCGCTAGCTGCACCGAACTGGAAAGAGGAGCGACCCGGGGATGTGTGCGCTTTGGGGACCTTTAACAGAATGTGACTGGCAGAACGGGTGTTGAATGTGGTGGATGAGGGCTGCAGTAGGTATCTCAGATAGGGGGGAGTGAGGCCTAAGAGGGTGTTATAAATAAGCATCAACCAGTGGGTCTTGCGACGGGTATACAGATATGACCAGTTTACAGAGGAGTATAGAGTGCAGTTATGTGTCCTATAAGGAGCATTGGTGGCAAATTTGGTGGCCGAATGGTAAAGAACATCTAGCCGCTCGAGAGCACTCTTTGCAACGGTTGGTGTGAGGTGTGACCCAGGTGCGGTGCAGGTTAGACAGTAGGCGGTAGGCAGAGATGATGAAACAAGGAACTTTACTGATGGTCCCGAAGTCAGGATACAAAATTACGGACTTTACACAAAAAAGAAAGGCGGAGCAAAGAAGACTCCAAAAAACAGGCAGACAACCAAAAATATGAAATACTCACTATGACTGAAATAATAACTAAACAGGGAGAACACTTCTCACGTACCTGTCCATACGTCCCGCGATCAGACACTGATTAGTACTGCTTGGCATAGTGAAACTAGCAGGGAATAAATACACAGGTGAATCAGATAGAAACAGGTGACACCAATAGGAAGACACCTAGTGGGTCGCTCCGGAACTGCGACCCCCTCCTGTAACAGTGCCCCCCTCCCCCAGACGAACTGCCCCAGCCATTCACCTCTGTTGTTATCAGCCCTGGGTCCAGAATGTCCCTCCTGTGCACCCAGGAATTGGAGACCCCTCCCCATCCGCCGGCAGTCCAGGATCCGGTCCACAGTAAAAGCAGGCTGCCCTCCGACGAGGCGCAGTGGGGGGAACAGGACGAGGAGGGGGAGCCAGGGGACAGGTGGTGACTGACTTGAGGAGGGACACATGGAATGTGGGATGCACCCGCATGGTGGGGGGAAGTTGCAGGCGGTAGGCCACTGGGTTGACTCGCCGGACCACTCTGAATGGCCAGACGAACTGGGGGGACAGCTTCCTGGACTCCACGCGGAGGGGAAGATCCTGCGTGGAGAGCCACACCCTCTGTCCCGGGCGATGCCTGCGGTTGGCCTGGAGTTGAGACCTGACCGAGGCTCGCTTAAGTGCTGTCCGTACCTGCCTCCAGGTGCGGCGACAGTGACTGATGTGGGCCTGGACCGACGGGACCGCCGCCTCCTCCTCTTGCTCGGGGAATGGGGGGGTTGGTACCCGTATTGGCACTGGAAGGGGGACAGGCCGGTGGATGAGCAGAGAAGGGTGTTGTGGGCGTACTCTGCCCACGCCAGTCGTTGACTCCATGTAGCTGGGTTGCTGGAGGCGTAGCACCTCAGCACCACTTCCAGATCCTGGTTGACGCGCTCCATCTGCCCATTCAACTGGGGATGGAAGCCGGAAGACAAGCTGACGGAGGCGTCGAGGCAGGTGGCGAACACCTTCAAGAACCTGGAGGTGAACTGAGGGCCACGATCCGACACCACATCTTGGGGAAGGCCATGGACCCGGAAAACGTGCTGCACCACCAACTTAGCCGTCTCCCGGTGGAAATGAAATCCAACGAGATGTGGAACCAGGGGCACTTGGGCATAGGCGGGGGTCGGAGCAGCCCTGCCGCGGGCTGACGTGAGCGCGCACACCGGGCTAGCAGCCACGAAGGCGCGCGTATCCCCATCAGCAGATTGCCAAGAACCTCCTATGCAGGAACTCCAACGTCCTGGCGCCCCACGGATGGCTGGTGAGGTCAGACGCGTGCGCCCACTGAAGCAGTCGCGAGCGCGCAGCCTTGGGTACGTACATCCTCCCCGATGGACCTCCTCCCGGATCGGCTGCTCTGACCAGCCTATCGATTCCCCACAAAACTGGGGCAGCAATCAGGGCATTGGGGACATTTACATTTTACATTTTAGTCATTTAGCAGACGCTCTTATCCAGAGCGACTTAGAGTTAGTGAGTGCATACATTTTTCATACTGGCCCCCCGCGTTGCAAACGCCATGCTCTACCAACTGAGCTACACGGGGGGGCAATGGGGTCGTCCCTCTCCACCAGGTCCACGGGGTCGAACTGCCGGGAGAGCGCATTAGGCTTGGTGTTCTTCAACCCCGGATGGTATGAGATGGTGAACCGGAACCTGGTGAAGAACAACGCCCACCTGGCCTGGCGCGAGTTGAGCCTCTTGGCTCCCTAACTGTAGGCTAAGTTCTTGTGGTCAGTCCATATGACAAATGGATGGGCGGCCCCCTCTAGCCAATGTCTCCACTCCCCCAGGGCGAGATTGACCGCTAGCAGCTCATGGTTCCCCACGTCGTAATTCCGCTCCGCAGGGAACAGCCGACAGGAGAAAAATGCGCAGGGGTGAGTCTTACCGTCCGAGAAGGAAATGCTGGAACAGGATTGCTCCCACCGCAATGTCTGAAGTATCCACCTCCACAATGAACGGCAGGGACGGATCAGGATGCCCGAGGACCGGGGCCGATGTAAAACGCCACTTCAGCGCATCAAATGTGTTCCCCACTTCCGGGATCCAGGCGAAGGGGAGTGGCTAGGGAGCTAAAATTGCGAATGAACCGCCTATAAAAATGTTCACTCATGTCCTTCGAAAATATGAGGATATCATCCAAATACACGAAGACGCTGTAGTCGAGGAGGTTCCGGAGCACGTCATTGACCAACGCCTGGAACATCGCAGGCGCGTTGACTAGACCAAACGGCATGACTTGGTACTCGTAATGCCCACTGGGTGTGTTAAACGCTGTCTTCCACTCGTCCCCCTTCCGAATCCTCACCAGGTTGTAGGCATTACGTAAGTCCAGCTTGGTGAAGACCCGGGCTCCCTGCAACGACTCGAATGCCGTCGTCATCAGGGGGAGTGGGTAGCGGTTCTTAACCGTGATGTCGTTGAGCGCCCGGTAATCAATGCACGGCCGCTGTCCACCTTCCTTTTTCCCCACGAAGAAGAAGCCTGCACCCGCTTGTGAGGTAGAGGGACGGATGTGACCCTCGACGAGTGCCTCGTTGATATACTCCCTCATGGCCAGTGTCTCCAGCCGGGACAAGTAAAACAATCGCCCTCGTGTGGGCATGGCGCCCGGCAGGAGATCGATAGCACAGTTGTATGGCCTATGAGGAGGTAGGCCCTTGGCATGCCTCTTACTAAACACCTCCCCCAGATCCCAAAACTCCCGGGAAACGCCTGCCAGGTCTGGGCTGGTGACGGAGTCTGTAGCCGCCGTCCTCCCAGTGGCAACCACCGCTAGGGCGGTAGGCAGTTCGGAATGCGGGACCCGGGGAAGACGTGAGGACTGGTAGGTGGTCTGGGACAGTAGTTTGGGCTGATGAGTGGTCGGTGGAGACCGGAACAGGACGGGGGCGGTGCCTCCCTTCAGGATGAGCCGCCCCGTGGACCAGTCTATCCGGGGTTTGTGGGTGACCAGCCAGGGGAGCCCGAGGACGAGGGGACACGCCAGAGAGTCCACAATGAAAAACTGATATCCTCCCATAGCCCCCCCGCCTCCTGGACACGCACGGGAACAGTGCGCCGGGTGATGAAGCCCGACCCCAATGGCCGGCCGTCCAGGCCCATGACTGGAACTAGCTCGGAGAGGGAGAGTAACGGAACGCTCCACCCTTAGGCCAGCCCCGCGTCCATCCGGTTTCTCTCAGCCCCAGAATCCACCAGTGCATGCGCCCGACGCGCAGCGCGGGCCCACTGAACCCTGACAGGGAGAAAAGTCTGGGAGTCTCTGGAGTTGAGGTTTCGGTTCCGGCTTGCTAGCACCCCTCCCGATACTAGCGAGCCCTCCCATTTCCCGGCTTCTCCGGGCATGAGTCGCAGTGGTGACCTGCCTGGCCGCAGTACAGGCAACGTCCCTGGCGCAGACGCCTCTGCCTTTCCATCCTGGACAGGCGCATCGTACCCAGCTGCATAGCCTCCTCCTGAGGCGTCTCCTCCCTGAATCGGTAGAAAGCCTCTGGACTGATAGGGGGACACGGAGGCGCGCCTTGCGTCATGCCTCTCTCGTGCCCTCTCACGACGCCGATTGTCTACCCGCACCGAGAGGTCGATGAGGCCGTCCAGTCACTCAGGCAGCTCCCTGAAGGAGAGTTCGTCCTTCATCCCCTCTGATAGCCCCTTAGCGTAAAGGACGACCAGGGCGGCCTCCTCCCATCCTGCCTCTCGAGCCCAGGTCAGGAACTCCACGGAGTAGTCTGCCACCGAACAGTCAACCTGCCGACAGGCCGTGAGCTGCCTCCTGGCCTCGTGCCCCGACACCACCCGAGAGGTGTCGAACACCTTGCGTATCCCGGGTGAATAGGTAGGAATCGGAGCACACCGGAGTTTGGCTCTCCCACTCCGTAATCTAGCATGGTAGGATGGTTCATCTGAATCAGGGTTAGTTTGTCAGCTGGGGTGAAAGAGGAGCGATTACGATAGAGGAAACCAAGTCTAGATTTAATCTTAGCATGCAGCTTTGATATGTGCTGAGAGAAGGACAGTGTACCATCTAGTCATACTCCCAAGTACTAAGCTCTAAACCCTCAGAGGTAGTAATCACACCGGTGGGGAAGGGGGTATTCTTCTTACCAAACCACATTACCTTTGCTTTGGAGGTGTTCAGAACAAGGTTAAGGGCAGAGAAACCTTGTTGGATACTATAATAATAAATATAATATGCCATTTAGCAGACGCTTTTATCCAAAGCAACTTACAGTCATGCGTGCATACATTTTTTGTGTATGGGTGGTCCTGGGGATCGAACCCACTACCTTGGCGTTACAAGCGCCGTGCTCTACCAGCTGAGCTACAGAGGACCACGTACTAAGAAAGACTTTGTTGTAGAGTGTTCAACACATAATCCGGGGAGGGGCCAGCCGAGTATATGACTGTATCATCTGCATATAAATGGATGAGAGAGCTTCCTACTGCCTGAGCTATGTTGTTGATGTAAATTGAGAAGAGCGTGGGGCCTAGGATTGAGCCTTGGGGTACTCCCTTGGTGACAGGCAGTCTGAGACAGCAGATGTTTTGACTTTATACACTTTACTCTTTGACAGAGGTAGTTGGCAAACCAGGCCAAAGACCCCTCAGAGACACCAATACTCCTTAGCCGGCCCACAAGAATGGAATGGTCTACCGTATCAAAAGCATTGGCCAAGTCAATTAAAATAGCAGCACAACATTGCTTAGAATCAAGGGCAATGGTGACATCATTTAGGACCTACAAGGTTGCAGTGACACATCCATAACCTGAGCAGAAACCAGATTGCATACCAGAGGTATTCTCCTCTCCTCTCCTCCCCAGAGTGTCTACTCCTGGATGTCCTACGTCAGCATGTCGGCCATCTTCCTGTTTGTGTGTTTCTTTGAGATCGGCCCTGGTCCCATCCCCTGGTTCATCGTGGCTGAGTTATTCAGTCAGGGCCCCAGGCCTGCTGCTATAGCTCTGGCTGGCTGCACCAACTGGACCAGCAACTTCATCATAGGCATGACCTTCCCTTACATAGAGGTAAGATGCATGGGCGGACGGACAGACGGACTGCGGGACGGACAGACAGATCGACAGACCCATTAACTTACCCTCCATTCTCTCTCTCTCTCTCTCTCTCTCTCTCTCTCTCTCTCTCTCTTTCCCATTACCCTCCACCTCTCCCGCCAGGCTCTGTGTGGTAGCTATGTGTTCGTCCTGTTTGCGGTGCTGTTGTTTGGCTTCACTGTGTTCACCTACCTGCGTGTGCCGGAGACCAAAGGGAAGACATTTAAGGAGATAGCAGCTGTGTTCCAGAAGGGAAGGAAACAGACACCAGGAACCAAGAATGGAACTGGTACTGGAACTGGTACTGGTACTTCCACCGAGCTGGAGCAGCTCAAATCAGACTCCCATGCCTGACACTCTCATTAGTCCAGGGGGATCCAACACTGTTCCAGCCCTGCACTAACATATCTTAATAGCTTAATCTGGTGTCTTACTGCAGGGCTGGCATAATTAGCTGTGTGACAGAATGTAAATGATGAAAGTCCTAAATCATATTGCCATCTATATAGTCGTTTACTTCCATGAACAACTCCTGACATGACTATCTTTACATATCTCATACACAGGGCCCAGAGTTTTTCCTGCTCAGGATAAAACAGCCAGAAAAACTCCTGTCTCTACTGTATCATGCATGTACAGTACAATAGTGAGAAAGACAGTAGATGGTTTTGTTTCTAGAGGCTACATTGTCCTGTTATTTACCATGTTCAATGTGTTTCTGACTGAATGTATTTACACAAGTTGAATGTCAACAAATGGGACTTTAGGATGACTATTAATAAATGACTACAAAGATAGTGCAATGAAGACTGGAATGACCCACACACAAGCATGCACACACACATGTATGCATTCTCTGTCTCTGTCTTTGTTGTCTCTGTCTCTGACTCTTTGTCTCTCTCTCTCTTTGTCTCTCTCTCTTTGTCTCTCTCTCTATCTCTTTGTCTCTGTCTCTCTCTATATCTGTCTCTGTCTCTGTCTCTGTCTCTCTCTCTCTCTGTCTTTGTTCTCTCTCTCTGTCTCTGTCTCTTTGTCTCTCTCTCTTTGTCTCTCTGTCGCTGTCTCTCTCTATATATCTTTGTTTCTCTGTCTCTGTCTCTGTCTGTCTCTCTCTCTCTCTCTCTCTCTCTCTCTCTCTCTCTCTCTCTCTCTCTCTCTCTCTCTCTCTCTCTCTCTCTCTCTCTCTCTCTCTCTCTCTCTCTCTCTCTCCTGCCAGATGGCTGTTAATGTTAAACCCAGAGGAAATTAATTGCAAACACTTTTATCAACAGACTCAGACAGACACACACACACACACACACTCACACACACATACACACACACACAAAGCAAACCCCACCAGAGCAGAATTAACTCTAATAGCTGGTTGGGTCAATTGTCATCTTAGATGGCTGCTCTCTACGTAAGCTAGAGTTTTACCTGATCATGTGACCTAGTGAAATAATATTATTATGTCCATGTTAGGAAGGAAGACTTTGCATGCCTGCATTGTTGGATTGGAACTGTGAGTTATTAAATTAGACTAAGGACACTCACCTCAACTTCATTATTGATAGAACACACAACCAATGAGACCAACCAACATTTGCTAAAGAAGAACGTGTGGCCTGGCAACAACGTTAGCCGTTGGCATTGCCGCGCTGTAAATAAATAAAGGTTGAGTTAAGATGTTTGTTAGGTGTCTGAGTAAAGTTGACGTACACTTCCAGACCCCTTTACTCCCTTCCTCATGCACACTCATGGGGTAATAGCAGCAAGGATGTGGTATTTACTGTATTGTTGACCTTTTCACAGCTAGGAGTTGTTGCCAAGACACTATTGCTGCTATACTATGGCCTCAGGAGCCAGTATGTTCAAGATACCAACATGACTATAGCTGTGAACCTGAATCAACAGAAGGTTCTGTTGTGTCCAGCCTATAGAGGGCAGTGATACAGCCCATGGTTGGGGTATGTTTTTATCAGAAACCTTTACTCAAAAACGTATGCACATACAAGCTAGACTTGGAGGACCCTGGAATTTGTTGTTCAGAATTGCTATATGTGTCAATTAGTATTTCTAATAGATGTTTCATTTATGTACAATTTTGCAGGCGCCACAACACCCACGTAGCAAATCGTTATGGAAAGCCTGTCAAGGTTGGAGTTTGGCGACCTGGCGTTGATGATAATGCATAGATCGGTAGAGGCAGGTACAAGGGATTTCCCACAGGGTCGGGAAGTATCAGCATCCGAGTGACAGATGACTCAACTGGGAGACCAGCCTCAACGAGGGGGCCAAATATGGTACAGTCTGGACAGAAGCGTAGAAAATATGGGTGTGGAGTGCATATCTGTCAATCATTATTGGTGAATGAATGCCTTAAGTGAGTGTACCATGTACTCTGTTACCTCACTCTCTGTAATGGAAGAAACCAGTTAAGATGTTAAAGGTTTTGTTCTGTTTTCATCTTTAGTATTCATTTAGAACAGATAACTTCTATTTCGTTGATATTTCACCATGTTCAGAGATGGCACATCAGAACCATAGCACAACATGTTGCCACTATATAGCCATGATGATAGGAGGATGGGGTCATTGCAATGGCTGGAATGGAATAAATTGAACTGTATCAAACACATCACACATATGGAAACCAGATGTCTGACTCTGTTCCTTTAATTCCATTCCAACCATCATAATGAGCCCGTCCTCCTATAGCTCCTCCTACCAGCCTCCACTGATAGCCAACAGACAGGACTGCAAAATTTGAAGGTAATCGGAATAGTTTTATTAGCCACACATACAAGGTTCTAGGAAATTGTCTTGGTGTCACTTAAAATGTCTATACATGAGAAACAAAAAAACACGATACATGTGTGTACAACAACACTGAAGTCATTGAAGTGATGGAAGGTGTAAAGTAATGCAACATTACTGTTAGCTGAAGTGATGGACGGTGTAAAGTAATGCATCATTACTGTAACTGAAGTGATGGAAGGTGTAAAGTAATGCAACATTACTGTTAGCTGAAGTGATGGATGGTGTAAAGTAATGCAACATTACTGTTAGCTGAAGTGATGGACGGTGTAAAGTAATGCATCATTACTGTAACTGAAGTGATGGAAGATGTAAAGTAATGCAACATTACTGTTAGCTGAAGTGATGGACGGTGTAAAGTAATGCAACATTACTGTTAGCTGAAGTGTTGGACGGTGTAAAGTAATGCATCATTACTGTAACTGAAGTGATGGACGGTGTAAAGTAATGCAACATTACTGTTAGCTGAAGTGATGGACGGTGTAAAGTAATGCATCATTACTGTAACTGAAGTGATGGAAGGTGTAAAGTAATGCAACATTACTGTTAGCTGAAGTGATGGACGGTGTAAAGTAATGCAACATTACTGTTAGCTGAAGTGATGGACGGTGTAAAGTAATGCATCATTACTGTAACTGAAGTGATGGAAGGTGTAAAGTAATGCAACGTTACTGTTAGCTGAAGTGATGGAAGATGTAAAGTAATGCATCATTACTGTAACTGAAGTGATGGACGGTGTAAAGTAATGCAACATTACTGTTAGCTGAAGTGATGGACGGTGTAAAGTAATGCATCATTACTGTAACTGAAGTAATGGAAGGTGTAAAGTAATGCATCATTACTGTAACTGAAGTGATGGAAGGTGTAAAGTAATGCAACCTTACTGTTAGCTGAAGTGATGGACGGTGTAAAGTAATGCATCACTTCAGGTAGCTTAGTGGGTAAGAGCGTTGTGCCAGTAACCGAAAGGTCGCTGGTTCTAATCCCTGAGCCGACTAGGTGAAAAATCTGTCGATGTGCCCTTAAGCAAGGCACTTAACCCTAATTGCTCCTGTAAGTCGCTCTGGATAAGAGCGTCTGCTAAATGACTAAAATGTAAATGTAAAAATGCATCATTACTGTAACTGAAGTAATGGAAGATGTGAAGTAATGCATCATTACTGTTAACTGAAGTGATGGACGGTGTAAAGTGTAGTATCATTACTGTTAACTGAAGTGATGGACAGTGTAAAGTAATGTATCATTACTGTAACTGAAGTCATTGAATTGATGGAAGGTGTAAAGTAATGCATCATTACTGTTAACTGAAGTGATGGAAGGTGCTGCAGTGTGTGTATTTGGCCACTAGAGGGAAGTCTAACATCACATCTAACTGATAGGAAAGATGGAACATCCTATTGATGATGACAGGTCTCTCTCTACAGTTAAGCTCAGTAGCAGTCAGATCACTCCGTGTGAGAGAGAGAGAGTGGGGGGAGCTGAGCCACCTGCAGTCACAGGAGCTGTTGCAGAGATGACCTTTCACCCCTAAACACTGACCACTAAGCTCTGGAGTTACCACCCTCCCTCTTTTTTTCTCTCTATTTCCATCTCTATCTATCTCTCTGAGATCATATTATGGTTGGTTACATTGTTTCATGATTGCATCATGCATTCCTATTACACTTATTATGTGTAATGGAATAAATGTTGTAGATCTTAATGTTTTTCCACATAATCCTGGACTATCGGACCACCATTTTATTACGTTTGCAATCGCAACAAATAATCTGCTCAGACCCCAACCAAGGAGCATCAAAAGTCGTGCTATAAATTCTCAGACAACACAAAAATTCCTTGATGCCCTTCCAGACTCCTTCTGCCTACCCAAGGACGTCAGAGGACAAAAATCAGTTAACCACTTAACTGAGGAACTCAATTTAACCTTGCGCAATACCCTAGATGCAGTTGCACCCCTAAAAACGAAAAACATTTGTCATAAGAAACTAGCTCCCTGGTATACAGAAAATACCCGAGCTTTGAAGCAAGCTTCCAGGAAATTGGAACGGAAATGGCGCCACACCAAACTGGAAGTCTTCCGACTAGCTTGGAAAGACAGTACCGTGCAGTACCGAAGAGCCCTCACTGCTGCTCGATCATCCTACTTTTTCCAACTTAATCGAGGAAAATAAGAACAATCCAAAATTTCTTTTTGATACTGTTGCAAGGCTAACTAAAAAGCAGCATTCCCCAAGAGAGGATGGCTTTCACTTCAGCAGTAATAAATTCATGAACTTCTTTGAGGAAAAGATCATGACCATTAGAAAGCAAATTACGGACTCCTCTTTGAATCTGCGTATTCCTCCAGGGCTTAGCTGTCCTGGATCTGCACAGACTCTGCGAGGGCCTGGGATCGGGAGAGACACTTAAGTGTTTTAGTACTATATCTCTTGACACAATGATGAAAATAATCATGGCCTCTAAACCTTCAAGCTGCATACTGGATCCTATTCCTACTAAACTGTTGAAGGAGCTGCTTCCTGTGCTTGGCCCTCCTATGTTGAACATAATAAACAGCTCTCTATCCACTGGATGTGTACCAAACTCACTAAAAGTGGCAGTGATAAAGCCTCTCTTGAAAAAGCCAAACCTTGACCCGGAAAATATAAAAAACTATCGGCCTATATCGAATCTTCCATTCCTCTCAAAAATTTTGAAAAAGCTGTTGCGCAGCAACTCACTGCCTTTCTGAAGACAAACAATGTATACGAAATGCTTCAGTCTGGTTTTAGACCCCATCATAGCACTGAGACTGCACTTGTGAAGGTGGTAAATGACCTTTTAATGGCGTCAGACCGAGGCTCTGCATCTGTCCTCGTGCTACTAGACCTTAGTGCTGCCTTTGACACCATCGATCACCACATTCTTTTGGAGAGACTGGAAACCCAAATTGGTCTACACGGACAAGTTCTGGCCTGGTTTAGATCTTACCTGTCGGAAAGATATCAGTTTGTCTCTGTGAATGGTCTGTCCTCTGACAAATCAACTGTACATTTCGGGTGTTCCTCAAGGTTCCGTTTTAGGACCACTATTGTTTTCACTATATATTTTACCTCTTGGGGATGTTATTCGAAAACATAATGTTAATTTTCACTGCTATGCGGATGACACACAGCTGTACATTTCAATGAAACATGGTGAAGCCCCAAAATTGCCCTCGCTAGAAGCCTGTGTTTCAGACATAAGGAAGTGGATGGCTGAAAACTTTCTACTTTTAAACTCGGACAAAACAGAGATGCTTGTTCTAGGTCCCAAGAAACAAAGAGATCTTCTGTTAAATCTGACAATTCATCTTGATGGTTGTAAAGTCGTCTCAAATAAAACTGTGAAGGACCTCGGCGTTACTCTTGACCCTGATCTCTCTTTTGACGAACATATCAAGACTGTTTCAAGGACAGCTTTTTTCCATCTACGTAACATTGCAAAAATCTGAAATTTTCTGTCCAAAGATGATGCAGAAAAATTAATCCATGCATTTGTTACTTCTAGGTTAGACTACTGCAATGCTCTACTTTCCGGCTACCCGGATAAAGCACTAAATAAACTTCAGTTAGTGCTAAATACGGCTGCTAGAATCCTGACTAGAACCAAGAAATTTGATCATATTACTCCAGTGCTAGCTTCCCTACACTGGCTTCCTGTTAAGGCAAGGGCTGATTTCAAGGTTTTACTGTTAACCTATAAAGCGTTACATGGGCTTGCTCCTACCTATCTTTCCGAGTTGGTCCTGCCGTACATACCAATACGTACGCTACGGTCACAAGACGCAGGCCTCCTAATTGTCCCTAGAATTTCTAAGCAAACAGCGGGAGGCAGGGCTTTCTCCTATAGATCTCCATTTTTATGGAACAGTCTGCCTACCCATGTGAGAGACGCAGACTCGGTCTCAACCTTTAAGTCTTTACTGAAGACTTATCTCTTCAGTAGGTCATATGATTGAGTGTAGTCTGGCCCAGGAGTGTGAAGGTGAACGGAAAGGCTCTGGAGCAACGAACCGCCCTTGCTGTCTCTGCCAGGCCGGTTCCCCTCTCTCCACTGGGATTCTCTGCCTCTAACCCTGTTACAAGGGCTGAGTCACTGGCTTGCTGGTGCTCTTTCATGCCGTCCCTGGGAGGGGTGCGTCACTTGAGTGGGTTGAGTTACTGACGTGATCTTCCTGTCTGGGTTGGCGCCCCCCTTGGTTTGTGCTGTGGTGGAGACCTTTGTGGGCTATACTCGGCCTTGTCTCAGGATTGTAAGTTGGTGGTTGAGGATATCCCTCTAGTGGTGCGGGGGCTGTGCTTTGGCAAAGTGGGTGGGGTTATATCCTTCCTGTTTGGCCCTGTCCGGGGGTTTCTTCGGATGGGGCCACAGTGTCTCCGGACCGCTCCTGTCTCAGCCTCCAGTATTTATGCTGCAGTAGTTTATGTGTCGGGGGGCTGGGGTCAGTTGGTTATACCTGGAGTACTTCTCCTGTCTTATCCAGTGTCCTGTGTGAATTTAAGTATGCTCTCTCTAATTCTCTCGTTCTCTCTTTCTCTCTGAGAACCTGAGCCCTAGGACCATACGTCAGGACTACCGGGCATGCTGACACCTTGCTGTCCCCAGTCCGCCTGGCCTTGCTGCTATTCCAGTTTCAACTGTTCTGCCTGCGGTTACGAAACCCCTACCTGTCCCAGACCTGCTGTTTTCAACTCTTAATGATCGGATATGAATTGCCAACTGAGAGACCTGAGCCCTAGGACCATACGTCGGGACTACCGGCCGTGGTGACTCCTTGCTGTCCCCAGTCCGCCTGGCCTTGCTGCTATTCCAGTTTCAACTGTTCTGCCTGCGGTTATGGAACCCCTACCTGTCCCAGACCTGCTGTTTTCAACTCTTAATGATCGGCTATGAAAAGCCAACTGAGATTTATTCCTGATTATTATTTGACCATGCTTGTCATTTATGAACATTTTTGAACATCTTGGCATGGTTCTGTTATAATCTCCACCCGGCACAGCCAGAAGAGGACTGGCCACCCCTCATAGCCTGGTTCCTCTCTAGGTTTCTTCCTAGGTTTTGGCCTTTCTAGGGAGTTTTTCCTAGCCACCGTGCTTCTACACCTGCATTACTAGCTGTTTGGGGTTTTAGGCTGGGTTTCTGTACAGCACTTCGAGATATCAGCTGATGTATGAAGGGCTATATAAAATAAAATTGATTGATTGATTGATTGATTATAAAAAATATACAGTACCAGTCAAAGGTTTGGACACACCTACTCATTCATGGGTTTTTCTTTATTTCTTTACTATTTTCTACATTGTTGAATAATAGTGAAGACATCAAAACTATGAAATAACACATATGGAATCATGTAGTAACCAAAAAAGTGTTAAACAAATCAAAATATATTTTATATTTGAGATTCTTCAAATAGCCACCCTTTGCCTTGATGACAGCTTTGCACACTCTTGGCATTCTCTCAACCAGCTTCACCTGGAATGCTTTTTCAACAGTCTTGAAGGAGTTCCCACATATGCTGAGCACTTGTTGGCTACTTTTCCTTCACTCTGTGGTCCGACTCATCCCAAACCATCTCAACTGGGTGGAGGTCTGGGGATTGTGGAGGCCAGGTCATCTGATGCAGCACTCCATCACTCTCCTTGGTAAAATAGCCCTTACACAGCCTGGAGGTGTGTTGGGTCATTGTCCTGTTGAAAAACAAATTATAGTTCCACTAACCCAAACCAGATGGGATGCTGTGGTAGCCATGCTGGTTAAATGTGCCTTGAATTCTAAATAAATCACAGACAGTGTCACCAGCAAAGCACCCCCACACCATAACACCTCCTCCTCCGTGCTTTACGGTGGGAAATACACATGCGGAGATCATCCGTTCACCCACACCGTGTCTCGAAACAAAACATCTAAAATTTTGACTCTAGACCAAAGGACACATTTCCACCGGTCTAATGTCCATTGCTTGTGTTTATTGGCCCAAGCAAGTCTCTTCCTCTTATTGGTGTCCTTTAGTAGTGGTTTCTTTGCAGCAATTCGACCATGAAGGCCTGATTCACACAGTCTCCTCTGAACAGTTGATGTTGAGATGTGTCTGTTACTTGAACACTTTGAAGCATTTATTTGGGCTGCAATTTCTGAGGCTGGTAACGCTAATGAACTTATCCTCTGCAGCAGAGGTAACTCTGGGTCTTCCATTCCTGTGGCGGTCCTCATGAGAGCCAGTTTCATCATAGCGCTTGATGGTTTTTGCGACTGCACTTGAAGAAACTTTCAAAGTTCTTTAAATATTCCATACAAGCGTCTGGAACTGTTAACTGAAGTCATTGAAGTGATGGACGGTGTAAAGTAATGTATTAATACTGTTAACTGACGAGATGGACAGTGTAAAGTAATGCATCATTATTGTAACTGAAGTCATTGAAGTGATGGATGGTGTAAAGTAATGCATAATTACTGTTAGCTGAAGTGATGGACGGTGTAAAGTAATGTCTTAATACTGTTAACTGACGAGATGGACAGTGTAAAGTAATGCATCATTACTGTATCGGAAGTGATGGACGGTGTAAAGTAATACATCATTACTGTAACCATCCATCACTTCAATTACTTGAGTTAACAAATAGTGATGCATTACTTTACACCTTCCATCACTTCAATTACTTCAGTTAACAGTTCTATTGGAGGGATGCGACACCATTCTTCCACGGGAAATTCCATCATTTGGGGTTTTGTTGATGGTGGTGGAAAACGCTGTCTAAGGCGCCGCTCCAGAATCTCCCATAAGTATTCAATTGTGTTGAGATCTGGTGACTGAGACAGCCATGGCATATGGTTTATATCATTTTCATGCTCATCAAACCATTCAGTGACCAGTTGTACCCTGTGGATGGAGGCAGTGTCTAATGGCTAAAATAATGGCCTGCCCATCATTTTTATACATGACCCTAAGCATGATGGGATGTTAATTGCTTAATTAACTCAGGAACCACACCTGTGTGGAAGCACCTGCTTTCAATATACTTTGTATCCCTCATTTACACAAGTGTTTCGGTTATTTGGGCAGTTACCTGTGTATACGGTGGAGTCAGAAATGATTGACATGAAAATATAACTCTTTGGCAATGCACACCAGTGGTGGGTTTGGTGTCTAAATTAGAATGCATAAGCAGAAAATAACCCCATACCTACTGTAAAATATGGTGGTGGATCTTTGACGTTATGGAGCTATTTTGCTTCCACTGGTCCTGGGGCCATTCTTATGGTCATCGGTATCATGAACTTTACCCAGTAGGCCTACCAGGATATTTTAGCCAAAAACCTGGTTGCCTCTTCCAGGAGGCTGAAACTTGGCCACAAGTGGATCTTCCAGCAAGACAATAACCACAAGCATATATCAAATTCCACATAGAAATGGTTAATTGGCCACAAAATCAACATTTTGCAATGGCCATCTCAGTCTCCGGATTTGAAACCCATTGAAAACCTGTGGTTTGAATTGAAGAGGGCAGTCAATAAGCACATATTAAGGTTATCAAGGATGTGGAAAGATTTGGTATGAAGGAATGGTCTAAAATCCCTCCCAATGTGTTCTCCAACTCATTAAACATTTTAGAAAAAGGCTCAGTGCCGTTATCCTTGCAAGGTGAGGTATTGAAAGGTATTGAAAACAGGGGTGTCAATAATTTTGACCCCTACCTTTTGAGAAAAAACAACTATTACTTGTTAAACAAAATCTCTTTCTCTGAGCAATTGTATTAGTATAAAATAATATAATTTCCCAATTTTTATGAGCATACAATATAGTCATTATTGCTAATATTGATCAAGGGTGTCAATAATCTCAGACCCAGAGCTCCAAAAGTATTGGGACAGTGACACATTTGTTGTTGTTTTGGCTCTGTATTCCAGCAGAGCTCACTGTATACACACACACTCACACTCACACACACACACACAGAGACACAAACCCTCTCTTTGAAGTTTTAGCTCCTCATATAAGGCTAACACCTTTAATCAATTCTAACTTACTGTCGGATTAAACGTATATCCTCCACATTCCTCATCACACACACTGAGCCACATTGCCTCTTCACGGTTGTTACAGATAGTTAGGGAGGGAGAGAGAGAGAGAGAGAGAGAGAGAGAGAGAGAGAGAGAGAGAGAGAGAGAGAGAGAGAGAGAGAGAGAGAGAGAGAGAGAGAGAGAGAGAGAGAGAGAGAGAGAGAGAGAGAGAGAGAGAGAGACGAGAGAGAGAGAGAGAGAGAGAGAGAGAGATGTCCAGGCCCCAGGAATATCCTCTGATGTTCATAATCAAATAGTTTGGGATGTTTTGGGAATGGTTAGGGAAAGGCTATATGTGTATATAACGCTAGGATTGTTGTTTCAGACAGCACAAGACAAGAGAACAGAGAGATCAAAGAGAGAGAGAGAAGTGTGTGTGTGTTTGCAGGCGCGCACTTGCGTGCTAGTGTGTGTGTATATATGAGGGAGTGTGACATGGTGTAGAGATGTCCTGGTGTCAGTGTTTATAGTTCTTACCACTGTTCTGTGTCAGTTATCAGCATGTTGCAACCTTGAACTGAACATTTTCACTTAGATTCTCAACACTGTTTCACACTATGACTAACGGCTGGTGACTCTGAGGTTGTGTCTGAAAATGCCTATTCCCTGTATAGTGCATTATGGGTCATGTTCAAAAGTAGTGCACTATAAATGGAATAGGGTGCAAGTCAGAACAGACCTCTAGCAATGTGAGCTCTATCCCTCTCTTCCTTTCTCTCCCTTCCTCCATCTCTCTATCCCTCTCTCTCCCTCCCTCCATCTCTCTATACCTCTCTCTCTCTCTCCCTCCCTCCATCTCTCTCCCTCTCTCTCTCTCTCTCCCTCCCTCCATCTCTCTATCCCTCTCTCTCTCCCTCCCTTATTCCATCTCTCTCTCCCTCTCTCGCTCTCCCTCCCTCCCTCCATCTCTCTATCCCTCTCTCTCTCCCTCCCTTATTCCATCTCTCTCTCCCTCTCTCTCTCTCTCTCCCTCCCTCCATCTCTCTCTCTCTCTCTCTCTCCCTCCATCTCTCTATCCCTCTCTCTCTCCCTCCCTTATTCCATCTCTCTCTCCCTCTCTCGCTCTCTCTCCCTCCCTCCATCTCTCTATCCCTTCCTCCATCTCTCTATCCCTCTCTCTCTCTTTCTCTCCCTCTCTCGCTCTCTCCCTCCATCTCTCTATCCCTCTCTCTCTCTCTCTCCCTCCCTCTCTCTCTCTCTCTCTCTCTCTCTCTCTCTCTCTCTCTCTGTCTCTCTCTCTCCCTCCTCTCTCTCTCTCTCTCTCTCTCTCTCTCTCTCTCTCTCTCTCTCTCTCTCTCTCTCTCTCTCTCTCTCCCTCCCTCCATACATCTCTCCCTCACTCCCTCCCTCTTTTGCTCTCTCTCTCTCTCTCTCCATCTCTCCCTCCCTCCATCTCTCTATCCCTCTCTCTCTCTCTCTCCATCTCTCCCTCCTTTTGAAGTGAGCTACCAGGAAAACAGAAGGAATCCCCCATGGAGAGGAGAGCAGGGAGAGATAGAAGGAGGGGGGGAATATTGTGTGGGTGAATGTTTTTGAGGAAAGTTATTGAATCCAGATTTGATGTTTAAAAAAGAAATAGCGAGGTATGGCGAGAGGAATGGAATGAGGGATGTCTTTTATTCCTCCTTTCTTCTGCCTTTCACACAGAGCAGTAGGGGTTGGCTGTGTGTGTGTGTGTGTGTGTATTCTGTCTTGAAACAGTTGTAACAACAGGGGTGTTCATATGAGAGGAACTGTCACATCAATACTGTTCTATTTTAGTTATTCACAGGCCCTTTACACACCTCAGCAGCTCGGTGTGTGTGTTTTTGTGTGTGCGTGTGTGTGAGGGAGGGAGGGAGGGTAGAGGAGGGGAGGTAGAGAAGATGATGACTTTGAGGGGGAGAGGCAACACCCTAATGAAGAACAAGCAGGGAGGGAGAAGGGAGGGAGGAAGAGGGAGGAAAGGGGGGGGGGTTCTTGGAACCAGATGTCAGGAATCACTGGTGGGATGAAGCACTGCACTTGAATGATGACACTGTTCTGTCTCGTCTTTTGTCTCCAGTCACTCTGTTCTTTTCCCCTCTTCCTCCAGCAGGTGTTTTGGAAGGAATCTAAAGCTGGGAACACAATTCCAAACTGCTGAAATCCTTTCACAATTAAATGAATTACATAAAGATTAGGACGTTGTACGAACATGAAGTTCATTTGTAATCAGTATCGGTTTAACTGAAAATAAATGAATCAGTAAAATGACGGGGAAACAGCACTGTTTTTCTTGTTAGTCAAGGTCTCCTTGATAACCATTATCCACATTTTCCTGTAAACTGACCACACTGATCAACACATTGGAGAGGGAGTCATGGGGTGTGTGTGTTTATGGGAAATCCGCTGTGTGAAGGCCAATGCTGATGCCTACAGAATTAAAGAGGAGCAATGAGAGAGAGAGAGAGAGCGAGAGAAAGAGAGATAGAGAGAGAGAGAGAGAGAGAGAGAGAGAGAGAGAGAGAGAGAGAGAGAGAGAGAGAGAGAGAGAGAGAGAGAGAGAGAGAGAGAGAGAGAGAGAGAGAGAGAGAGAGAGAGAGAGAGAGAGAGAGATGGAGGAAGGGATAGAGAGATGGAGGAAGGGATAGAGAGATGGAGGGAGGGAGAGAGAGAGAGAGAGAGAGAGAGAGAGAGAGAGAGAGAGATAGAGAGATGGAGGAAGGGATAGAGAGATGGAGGGAGAGAGAGAGAGAGAGAGAGAGAGAGAGAGAGAGAGAGAGAGAGAGAGAGAGAGAGAGAGAGAGAGAGAGAGAGAGAGAGAGAGAGAGAGAGAGAGAGAGAGAGAGAGAGAGAGAGAGAGATGGAGGAAGGGATAGAGAGATGGAGGAAGGGATAGAGAGATGAGGGAGGGAGAGAGAGAGAGAGAGAGAGAGAGAGAGAGAGAGAGCGAGAGAGAGAGAGAGATGGAGGAAGGGATAGAGAGATGGAGGAAGGGATAGAGAGATGGAGGGAGAGAGAGAGAGAGAGAGAGAGAGAGAGAGAGAGAGAGAGAGAGAGAGATGGAGGAAGGGATAGAGAGATGGAGGAAGGGATAGAGAGATGGAGGGAGGGAGAGAGAGAGAGAGAGAGCGAGAGAGAGAGAGAGAGAGAGAGAGAGAGAGTCTATATTTGGTGCTATTTCACAGGGGACTTCAGGTCTAAATACCCAGCAACACTTTCTACTCCACCCATTCCATTGGTCCCAATACAACACTGTAGGCCTATAAACTACATATTGGCTTATAGAGAGAACTATTCTATGTGCCGATGTAAAAGTGGGTTGGGAATACTCAGTAGTGTCTGTAGGAGCTATATATGGTGTCATTTCATGGAAGACTGCGGTCTAAATACCCAGCAACACATTCTACTCCACCCATTCCATTCACTGCAATGCAATACACTATAGGCCTATAGATTACATATTGGCTTTTAGAAAAACCAATATTCTAGGTGCCAAAGTAAAAGTGGGGTTAGAATTACTCAGTAGGATGTGTAGAGGTAAGTGGTAAGTAAGCCTGGTTTAGTGGTAAGCCTGAACCCTCCAATATTTGCCTCATCTGACAAAACACACTTCAGTGTATCCTCACTTATTTTGATGTCAATCTCTCCAGTCACATGCTGCTAATCTGATTCAGTTTTCATCTGATAAACCTCTACCACAACTTTCTGTCCCTAAGTGGTTGTAGGGTCATTCCACGAAATTAGTGCCTTTGATATTTTAAGTAGAAATTGTGCACCAATATTGAATTTTAAAAGGCTGTTATATTAGATGAAGTGCCATTTAATATAGTCCAGATGGAGAATTCAATAAATCTGATTTTCAATACGAAAAAAGTATTGCTAAAGTGCCAATATTCAATAAACTTAGAGAGTTTTGTGGATATTTGCCCTAAACATTTCTGAAGGGAAGACAGAGGATGAAATGGTGTTCAATGTTACCCAGTGACACACACACACACACACACACATCCCATATCCTCTCTTATATAAGTGTCTGTGTGGGGTATGGTGGAGTATTTATCTACCTAGACTAGTTCTGACTGCTTCAGATGGAGCGGATGTGTGTGTGTGTGTGTGTGTGTGTAATGTGGTGCATATGTTCCGTGGTCCTGTGTGTTTGTAGAACCAGGGTGGTAGGAGTTATGAAAACAACGATACCCAGAATACACCTCTCTCAGGTCATAGGTCGAACCCTTGGGGGATTGTGGGAAGGCTGCGGTGGGGAGCGGATCCAGGAGAGGAGAAGTGTGTGGTGTGTGTGTGTGTGTGTGTGTGATGAACCTGACTTAAGGCGGGATAATGTGTTTGTGAGTGATGTCATAGCATCCGTAACACAGCGAGAGGTCTGAACCTTGAATCTCTTATTAATTCAGATGTATTTGTTTTTTTAGGGGGTAGATCAGCTTTAACATTGCAGATAGATTGTGGCTTCTATCAATGTAATTGATGTCTGCATCATTTCCAATCCCCCATATCTATATTTTTAAAACATATTTTCCTTAATTATTTTCCCCTAACCCTACCACCCCTCCCCTAATTGGAGTAAACTAATGGACATCAAGACAGGCTTTTACATCCAGCTTATACATACTATATACATTTTACGGACACAGTATATTTAACAATATGTTTTTATTTTATTTTTTTCAGCCTTCAGCTCCCCTCAACCCCTCCCATCTATCTCTAAAGACCATCCAGTTTTGATTTCTATCTGCCATATATTTTTTAACTGTGCTGCGATGTTTCACAAAAGTTCTGAATCTTCCTATTCTCATAGTTTCAACAGATTGTAAATTAATAATAATTATTTTTGCTAAGAGTATTATTATATTATTGATCGATGAACTATGATGTTACATCCAGGTTAGCCTTTGGTCTCTCTCTCTCTCTCTCTCTCTCTCTCTCTCTCTCTCTCTCTCTCTCTCTCTCTCTCTCTCTCTCTCTCTCTCTTTCTCTCTCTCTCTCTGAGACGTTATGTTCTGTACTACCTCCAGGCAGAATTTGGCGCTGTTCTCTATCTCTCTGAGGAGACCTGGGAACACATACTCAACAAAAACCCTACCACACCTTCTACCATCTCTCCTTATGATGAGGGGGTGCAGGTTATTCCAGGTCTATGATGTGTCATAACGCTGCTACACTACTGCTATTGTCCACTGTCGCACCCTACCCTGCTCTTCCTCTGTCATCCTCCCTCTCCATCCTCCTCTTCCTCTGTCATCCTCCCTCTCCATCGTCCTCTATGTATCACACACATCAAACCCTTTGGGAAGTTATATAATAGTTGTCTATGAGCTTCACATCTGGGATCCACCTGTTCGGGTGTGGTGCCAGCACATTCCCAAAGCAGTAAACACCTGTGTGTGTGTGTGTGTGTGTGTGTGTGTGTGTGTGTGAGAGAGAGAGAGATCTGAGGAGCCCTCTGCATCATTGTTTCCAAAGGCTGTTGCCGTGGTAGCAGTAGGGCAAGGGAAGCTGACCAAAACACTTTCGCATAAATCTGCCCTTCAAAGGACGACCATGTGTTGTGTGTGTCTGTGCACGCTCTACCCACACTTGTATGCCTCTGCACTAATACCACGAGAGAGAGAGAGAGAGAGAGAAAGATAGTTTGATAAAACCTTTATTTTATACTCAAGTGTTAACACGAATAATGGCACACTGCCTTTTCAGAAATGAAACAACAAATGTCAGTCCTAAATAACAATTTCAACAATAAAAAAATTATTTAAAAAAACATATACAGTGGGGGAAAAAAGTATTTAGTCAGCCACCAATTGTGCAAGTTCTCCCACTTAAAAAGATGAGAGAGGCCTGTAATTTTCATCATAGGTACACGTCAACTATGACAGACAAAATGAAAAAAAAAATCCAGAAAATCACATTGTAGGATTTTTCATGAATTTATTTGCAAATTATGGTGTAAAATAAGTATTTGGTCAATAACAGAAGTTTCTCAATACTTTATTATATACCCTTTGTTGGCAATGACACAGGTCAAACGTTTTCTGTAAGTCTTCACAAGATTTTCACACACTGTTGCTGCTATTTTGGCCCATTCCTCCATGCAGATCTCCTCTAGAGCAGTGATGTTTTGGGGCTGTCGCTGGGCAACACGGACTTTCAACTCCCTCCAAATATTTTCTATGGGGTTGAGATCTGGAGACTGGCTAGGCCACTCCAGGACCTTGAAATGCTTCTTACGAAGCCACTCCTTCGTTGCCCGGGCGGTGTGTTTGGGATCATTGTCATGCTGAAAGACCCAGCCACTCACGATACACTCACGATACATGGCCCCATTCATTCTTTCCTTTAATCCCCAACCCCCCCCCCCAAAAAATAAATAAATAATAATTTTTAAAAAACATTGTAAAGTGGTTATCCCACTGGCTATAAGGTGAATGCACCAATTTGTAAGTCGCTCTGGATAAGAGCGTCTGCTAAATGACGTAAATGTAATGTAAAATGTCTTTACACGGATCAGTCGTCCTGGTCCCTTTGCAGAAAAACAGCCCCAAAGCATGATGTTTCCACCCCCATGCTTCACAGTAGGTATGGTGTTCTTTGGATGCAACTCAGCATTCTTTGTCCTCCAAACACGACGAGTTTAGTTTTTACCAAAAAGTTCTATTTTGGTTTCATTTGACCATATGACATTCTCCTAATCCTCTTCTGGATCATCCAAATGCACTCTAGCAAACTTCAGACGGGCCTGGACATGTACTGGCTTAAGCAGGGGGACACGTCTTTCACTGCAGGATTTGAGTCCCTAGCGGCGTAGTGTATTACTGATGGTAGGCTTTGTTACTTTGGTCCCAGCTCTCTGCAGGTCATTCACTAGGTCCCCCCGTGTGGTTCTGGGATTTTTGCTCACCGTTCTTGTGATCATTTTGACCCCACGGGGTGAGATCTTGCGTGGAGCCCCAGATCGAGGGAGATATCAGTGGTCTTGTATGTCTTCCATTTCCTAATAATTGCTCCCACAGTTGATTTCTTCAAACCAAGCTGCTTACCTATTGCAGATTCAGTCTTCCCAGCCTGGTGCAGGTCTACAATTTTGTTTCTGGTGTCCTTTGACAGCTCTTTGGTCTTGGCCATAGTGGAGTTTGGAGTGTGACTGTTTGAGGTTGTGGACAGGTGTCTTTTATACTGATAACAAGTTCAAACAGGTGCCATTAATACAGGTAACGAGTGGAGGACAGAGGAGCCTCTTAAAGAAGAAGTTACAGGTCTGTGAGAGCCAGAAATCTTGCTTGTTTGTAGGTGACCAAATACTTATTTTCCACCATAATTTGCAAATAAATTCATTAAAAATCCTACAATGTGATTTTCAGGATTTTTTTTTCTCAATTTGTTTGTCATAGTTGACGTGTACCTATGATGAAAATTACAGGCCTCTCTCATCTTTTTAAGTGGGAGAACTTGCACAATTGGTGGCTGACTAAATACTTTTTTCCCCCACTGTATATACATTCAACTCATTTCGTCAACAAAAAAGAGTTTCCCCTCCTCCATAAAACAAACCGCTCCTTCGTAAGCACACTTCTCCTCAAACAATGGGAGATATTTTACAGCCAAGAAGAACTCAAAATCCACTTTTATTCTCGCTTTCACTAATCCTTTAAAAACACATCTTACATCCTGCCCATATCCCGTTTCTATCTTATGTTTCCTAAATTGACATCTTAGCTTGTCCCAAAATAAAATGTAACAGTTTACATTTTATTTTCTGTTGCTTACTATATTGAAACCCCAAAATAAAAACAGTGTTATTGAAAATCTCCTCTACAGCTTTAAACAAAGACTCCAGCATTTCAAAGAGAGGTTTTATCCTCTCACACTCCATAAAACAGTGAAGAATTGTTTCTCTTATATTACAAAAAGGACACCCATCTCCAACATCTGAGTTAATAACAGATACAAAAGCATTAACTGCAATGATGCCATGCAAAACCCTCTATTGCATATCACCAGTACCCTTTTGTAACAGAGGCTTGTACAGTGCTCTCCATGCTGGCTTTACCTTGTCATCAATGCCCAATTTTACCCTCCATGGAGTGTATTTTCAATTTTTCAATTTATCTTTATTCAACACCCTAGTTGAAGTCGGAAGTTTACATACACTTAGGTTGGAGTCATTAAAACTCGTTTCTCAACCACTCCACACATTTCTTGTTAACAAACTATAGTTTTGGCAAGTCGGTTAGGACATCTACTTTGTGCATGACACAAGTCATTTTCCCAACAATTGTTTAAAGACAGATTATTTCACTTATAATTCACTGTATCACAATTCCAGTGGGTCAAAAGTTTACATACGCTAAGTTGACTGTGCCTTTAAACAGCTTGGAAGAGTCCAGAAAATGATGTCATGGCTTTAGAAGCTTCTGATAGGCTAATTGACATCATTTGAGTATATTGGAGGTGTACCTGTGGATGTATTTCAAGGCCTACCTTCAAACTCAGTGCCTCTTTGCTTGACATCATGGGAAAATCAAAAGAAATCAGCCAAAACCTCAGAAAAAATATTGTAGGCCTCCACAAGTCTGGTTCATCCTTGGGAGCAATTTCCAAACACCTGAAGGTACCACGTTCATCTGTACAAACAATAGTACGCAAGTATAAACACCATGGGACTACGCAACCGTCATACCGCTCAGGAAGGAGACGCATTCTGTCTCCTAGAGATGAACGTACTTTGGTGCGAAAAGTGCAAATAAATCCCAGAACAACAGCAAAGGACCTTGTGAAGATGCTGGAGGAAACAGGTACAAAAGTATCTATATCCACAGTAAAACGAGTCCTAAATCGACATAACCTGAAAGGCCGCTCAGCAAGGAAGAAGCCACTGCTCCAAAACCGCCATAAAAAAGCCAGACTACGGTTTGCAACTGCACATGGGGACAAAGATTGTACTTTTTGGAGCAATGTCCTCTGGTCTGATGAAACAAAAATAGAACTGTTTGGCCATAATGACCATCGTTATGTTTGGAGGAAAACGGGGCTTGCTTGCAAGTCGAAGAACACCATCCCAACCGTGAAGCACAGGGGTGGCAGCATCATAGCTTAGTGGGTAAGAGCGTTGTGCCAGTAACCAAAAGGTCGCTGGTTCTAATCCCCGAGCCGACTAGGTGAAAAATCTGTCGATGTGCCCTTAAGCAAGGCACTTAACCCTAATTGCTCATGTAAGTCGTTCTGGATAAGAGCGTCTGCTAAATGACTAAAATGTAAATCATGCTGTGGGGGTGCTTTGCTGCAGGAGGGACTGGTGCACTTCACAAAATAGATGGCATCATGAGGAAGGAAAATTATGTGGATATATTGAAGCAACATCTCAAGACATCAGTCAGGAAGTTAAAGCTTGGTCGCAAATGGGTCTTCCAAATGGACAATGACCCCAAGCATACTTCCAAAGTTGTGGCAAAATGGCTTAAGGACAACAAAGTCAAGGTATTGGAGTGGCCATCACAAAGCCCTGACCTCAATCCTATGGAACATTTGTGGGCAGAACTGAAAAAGCATGCGCAAGCAAGGAGGCCTACAAACCTGACTCAGTTACACCAGCTCTGTCAGGAGGAATGGGCCAAAATTCACCCAACTTATTGTGGGAAGCTTGTGGAAGGCTATCCGAAACGTTTGACCCAAGTTAAACAATGTAAAGGCAATGCTACCAAATACTAATTGAGTGTATGTAAACTTCTGACCCACTGGGAATGTGATGAAAGAAATAAAAGCTGAAAGAAATAATTCTCTCTACTATTATTCTGACATTTCACATTCTTAAAATAAAATGGTGATCCTAACTGACCTAAGACAGGGTATTTTTACTAGGATTAAATGTCAGGAATTGTGAAAAACTGAGTTTAAATGTATTTGGCTAAGGTGTATGTAAACTTCCAACTTCAACTGTAAGTCTTTCCCATTCACCTCATCCAAACCCACCTCTTCCAACCCTCTCAAATCCAGTAATAACGCCTTTCTTTCTGACTCTGGAATATTGGGTGCCTTTGACAGGATCTTATAATCAGTGAACCATAAAGCCACCGGCCTCCAGTTCTTCACCTCCCTAGGGTCACCCTTTTTGGGCAGTAGGGTGAGGACAGCCCTTCTGCAGCTTATTGGTAGTAACCCTCCGGTCAAACTATCGTTAACCACACGTTGAGGGAGAGGTTGTTATCCTGGCACCACATGGCCAGGTCTCTGACCTCCTCCCTATAGGCTGTCTCATCGTTGTCGGTGATCAGGCCTACCACTGTTGTGTCGTCGTCAAACTTAATGATGGTGTTGGAATCGTGCCTGGCCATGCAGTCATGGGTGAACAGGGAGTACAGGAGGGGACTGAGCATGCACCCCTGAGGGGGCCCCCGTGTTGAGGATCAGTGTGACAGATGTGTTGTTACCTACCCTTACCACCTGGGGCGGCCCGTCAGGAAGTCCAGGATCCAGTTGCAGAGGGAGGTGTTTAGTCCCAGGATCCTTAGCTTAGTGATGAGCTTTGAGGGCACTATGGTGTTGAATGCTGAGCTGTAGTCAATGAATAGCATTCTCATGTAGGTGTTCCTCTTGTCCAGGTGGGAAAGGGCAGTGTGGAGTGCAATAGAGATTGCATCATCTGTGGGTCTGTTGGGGCGGTATGCAAATTGGAGTGGGTCTAGGGTTTCTGGGATAATGGTGTTGATGTGAGCCATGACCAGCCTTTCAAAGCACTTCATGGCTACAGACGTCAGTGAAGACACTTGCCAGTTGGTCAGCACATGCTCGGAGTACACGTCCTAGTAATCCGTCTGGCCCTGCAGCCTTGTGAATGTTGACCTGCTTAAAAGTCTTACTCACATTGGCTACGGAGAGCGTGATCACATAGTCATCCAGAACAGCTGATGCTCTCATGCATGCTTCAGTGTTGCTTGCCTCAAAGCGAGCATAGAAGTGGTTTAGCTCGTCTGGAAGTCTTGTGTCATACTGACTCTTTGCCTGTTTGATGGTTCGTCGGAGGGCATAGAGTCCGGGTTAGAGTCCCGCTCCTTGAAAGCGGCAGCTCTACCCTTTAGCTCAGTGCGGATGTTTCCTGTAATCCATGGCTTCTGGTTGGGGTATGTACGTACGGTCACTGTGGGGACGACGTCATCGATGCACTTATTGATGAAGCCAGTGACTGATGTGGTGTACTCCTCAATGCTATCTGAAGAATCCCTGAACATGTTTCAGTCTGTGCTAGCAAAACAGTCCTGTAGCTTAGCATCTGCGTCATCTGACCACTTTTTTATTAACCGAGTCACTGGTGCTTACTGCTTCAGTTTTTGCTTATAAGCAGGAATCAGGAGGATAGAGTTATGGTCAGATTTGCCAAATGGAGGGCGAGGGGGAGCTTTGTATGCGTCTCTGTGTGTGGAGTAAAGGTGGTCTAGAGTTTTTTTCCCTTTGGTTGCACATTTAACATGCTGGTAGAAATTAGGTAGAACTGATTTAAGTTTCCCTGCATTAAAGTCCCCGGCCACTAGGAGCGCTGCCTCTGGATTAGCGTTTTCCTGTTCACTTATGGCCTTATACAGCTCATTCAGTGCAATCTTAATGCCAGCATTGGTTTGTGGTGGTAAATAGACAGCTATGAAAAATATAGATGAAAACTCTCTTGGTAAATAGTGTGGTCTACAGCTTATCATAAGATACTCTACCTCAGGCGAGCAAAACCTTGAGACTTCCTTAGTATTTGATTTTGTGCACCAGCTGTTGTTTACAAATATACACAGACCGCCACCCCTTGTCTTACCGGAGTCAGGCGTTCTATCCTGCCGATGTAGCGTATAGCCCGCTCGCTGTATGTTGTCCATGTCGTCGTTCAGCCACGACTCGGTGAAACATAATATATTACAGTTTTTAATGTCCTGTTGGTTGGATAACCGTAATCTTAGGTCATCTAATTTATTTTCAAATGATTGAACATGGCTAATAGGATTGATGGAAGAGGCAGTTTACTCGCTCGCCGTCGGATCCTTACAAGGCACCCCGACCTACGTCCACGATATCTCCATCTCTTTCTCATGCGAATGACGGGGATTTGGGCCTTGTCGGGTGTCTGTAGGATATCCTTCGCGTCCGACTTGTTGAAGAAAAAAATCTTTGTCCAATACGAGGTGAGTAATCGCTGTCCTGATATCCAGAAGCTCTTTTTGGTTATAAGAGACGATGGCAGAAACATTATGTACAGAATAAATTACATATAACGCGGAAAAACACAAATAATAGTACAATTGGTTAGAGGGCTGTAAAACGGCAGCCATCTTCTCCGGCGCCGTTCTCACTATCAACCTGAGCTTCTGCAGCCACCTATGGGAGCCCATCAAGGAACTGCTGTGTCACTGTTTTATCCTCTTTGTACTCACACTTGTAGAGCTCAGCATAGAACTCTACTGCCCTCTTTCTAATTTCACTAGGGCTAGTGAGCTCCTGTCCAACAGCTGATTTGAGACAATTAATAATTCTTCTTTGTCCATTCTTTTTCTCTAAATCAAAGAAAAATGAAACTGAAACTTACTTCAATGAAACTGAAACTTACTTCTCACTTACTTCTCACTGTGCTCTGATACCCAGCAGGTCTGCCAATGCAGCTTTTTTCCTCTTGAGGGCCTGAGTATGGCCTCGATCTCCTGTGGTCTCAACCAACGTCAGGAGTTCCACTATTTCAGTCTCTAGGGCTTTCACTGATCTGGTGATACTTTCACTTTGGTGACATTCCTCGTGTATTGTTTACAGAATTGTTGAATCAGAATTTTCCCTATATCCCACCACTGTTGAAGGGATACAAAACTGGCCTTTTGAGACCTCCACCTCTCCCAGAAAAAACTAAAACATTTCCTGAAGTGAGCATCACTCAATAAAGTTATATTAAAATGCCAGTATGCGCTTTTCGGTTTTACATCGTTAATGAACACCACCTCTGTTAATAAACAATGATCAGAAAATCCCACTGGGGTTATCACACTTGATTTACAGACCTGAGATTGATGCTCAAAACAATAAAACCTATCTAACCTGGCCATAGAGATGGTGTTCTCTCTCACATGGGCCCAGGTGTACTGTCTCGTGCCTCAATGTTGACTCCGCCAAACATCACACAGTTCATGTGTTACAATGAGGCGTTTTTAAAAAGTCCTTGAGGCTATATGAGGTTCTTTGTGATTTCTATCTAAATCACTGACTGTGCAGTTAAAATCCCCAGCAATAAATAAATAATCTTAATTATTACATTTCTCAATGGTATTTGATAATGTCTCTAAAAAACATACCCTCTCAACTGCCACCACTGGGGCATATACATTTATCAGACACATGGTGATGTTTTCATACCTCGCTCTAACTTTTAATACCCCCCCCCTCAACTACCTCTTCAACCTCATATGACAAAGGCAAAAACCCTTTTGAGAACAAGATGGCCACAACCCCCACTTCTTGAGTTTTTATGACCCCACACACTCCTGTTGCCACATAACTTCATTTTCCAAATTACTATGTGTTTCTTGTAGAACACTTATGTCACTTCCATTTCCCCTAATTAACTCATACATTATGGCTCTTTTTTAAACGTATCTCGCCCCATTTACGTTTAAGAAGAAATCTTAACTGCTCATGGATGAAAAATAAATACAGAGGAAGACACAGAAACCACATCTCTTTACAGAGTTAAGGGTGCGACTGAACTCTTTCATTTCCTTTAGAATTTACATCACTTATCACTCTCGTGACCACTTTCTTGAGTCTAGCAATTTCAGGGCTTGTCAAACCTCCCCCTGTAATTTTTGACATCAGAAACTTTGCTGATTCAATAAACAATTCACTTTCAAAAAAAAAATCTGTTACATTATAATCCTGCATATATTTCTTCCCCAACTTCAGAAATTGACGTACCTTCTCAATCCCATACCTCCCTTCCACCCCATTTATCTCACTATTTTGTTGTGACGTGTCAGATGACTCACTCTCGCTATCCTCCCCAGAAGAAAACTCCACCATCTCTACAACCTGTTTATCCTCAACTGATTTATCAATCTCTACCTTCCTCTTAGAATTAGACCCTTCACCACCCCTTCAATTATTCCTCTTACTCTTCGGTACTTTGAAAACAGCTGCTTCCTTTTCCATTATTTCAATCTCCTCTTGACCTCCAATTTCATTTTCCAGCACCACCTCAGCGACCGCAGTCACAATCTCACCGACTGTTTCCCCTCCCTCTTTGTTCTGATCTACCACAATTGCCCCATATCCACACTGCTTTCCTTTCCTACTTTTCCAACCACATCTGCCCACCTTCTCCCTTCCCCTGCACCCTTAGCATGTTCATCCCTTCGCGGTGGTGCATTAGCTGCACCAGCACTAGAGCTGCTACCAGGCTCTGCGCGCTCATTCTCGGGACAATAACGTACCAAATGCCCCTCTCTTCCACAGCCAAAGCATTTCATTGATTCAGTAGAAGCGTAGAAGACATAATCAAATCCATCAATCTTAAAACTGAATGCTAAATTCAGTTCGTCAGTGTCCTTCTTTAAAATCATATGCACTTGTCTCCTATGAGACACGACATGTTTCAGCAAAGGAGATTTGCATCCAAAAAGAACCTTCTTTATTGTAGATACAAGTTGACCATGACGAGATAACTCTCGCTCCAACACTTCATCTCCAACAAATGTTGGCACGTTAGAATGTATAATTTTCTTCGCCGGATTCATAAGAGGAAATACCGACGTCTGTGTCTCCCGCAACACAACACCACTCTCAACTATCGTATTCACCTTTTCACTGGAATCTAAGGATATCACTACAGCGCTATTCATCCTTGAGGCTGATTTTATGCTATCATACCCAATGATTGCACCCACTGCTAAACTACATTCTTTCACTGAACACCCGGCCGCAGCAGGAATCTTTACTCCATGCCGCCGACTAAGTTTTTCAAACTCTAAAGCCCGACCCGCAGGTTGTGCCCTCGCGAAAAACAACCTCAACGATCCCACCACCCCTATACGTGCTTAGTGATAGTTAGACAAGATAACCTTAAAACAATTAAACTAATCAATATATATATATACACCCCGAAACCCAATAGAGTGAAAATAATTCCAGTCGCTCTCACAATCACTCCTGCTTCACGACTCACTCCCAGCATGCACTCCGACGAGAGAGAGAGAGAGAGAGAGAGAGAGAGAGAGAGCAAGAGAGACAGAGAGAGAGAGAGTGTAATGTTTCCTGTTAATATTTATTGTTTATTTCACTTTTGTTTACTATCTACTTCACTTGCTTTGGCAATGTTAACATACGTTCCCATGCCAATAAAGCCCTTAAATTGAAATTGAATTGAATTGAGAAAAAATGGCTGAGGTACTGAGCAAATGTCAAATTGGCTTTTTACCAAATTACCGTACGACAGACCACGTATTCACCCTGCACACCCTAATTGACAAACAAACAAAACAAAACAAAGGCAAAGTCTTCTCATGCTTTGTTGATTTCAAAAAACCTTTTGACTCAATTTGGCATGAGGGTCTGCTATACAAATTGATGGAAAGTGGGGTTGGAGGAAAAACAAACAACATTATAAAATCCATGTACACAAAAAACAAGTGTGCGGTTAAAATTGGCAAAAAACACACACATTTCTTTCCACAGGGCCATGGGGTGCGACAGGGATGCAGTATAAGCCCCACCCTCTTTAACATATATATCAATGAATTGGCCTCACCCTACTAGAATATGAAGTCAAATGTCTACTGTTTGCTGATGATCTGGTGCTTCTGTCCCCAACAAAGGAGGGCCTACAGCAGCACCTAGATCTTCTGCACAGATTCTGTCAGACCTGGGCCCTGACAGTGAATCTCAGTAAGACAAAAATAATGGTGTTCCAAAAAAGGTCCAGTTGCCCTAGAGCAGACAAAAAACTATACATACCTCGGCCTAAACATCAGCGCCACAGGTAACTTCCACAAAGCTGTGAACGATCTGAGAGACAAGGCAAGAAGGGCCTTCTATGCCATCAAAAGGAACATAAAATTCAACATACAGTGGGGGAAAAAAGTATTTAGTCAGCCACCAATTGTGCAAGTTCTCCCACTTAAAAAGATGAAAGAGGCCTGTAATTTTCATCATAGGTACACGTCAACTATGACAGACAAAATGAGAAAATAAAATCCAGAAAATCACATTGTAGGATTTTTAATGAATTTATTTGCAAATTATGGTGGAAAATAAGTATTTGGTCAATAACAAAAGTTTCTCAATACTTTGTTATATACCCTTTGTTGGCAATGACACAGGTCAAACGTTTTCTGTAAGTCTTCACTGTTGCTGGTATATTGGCCCATTCCTCCATGCAGATCTCCTCTAGAGCAGTGATGTTTTGGGGCTGTCGCTGGGCAACACAGACTTTCAACTCCCTCCAAAGATTTTCTATGGGGTTGAGATCTGGAGACTGGCTAGGCCACTCCAGGACCTTGAAATGCTTCTTACGAAGCCACTCCTTCGTTGCCCGGGCGGTGTGTTTGGGATCATTGTCATGCTGAAAGACCCAGCCACGTTTCATCTTCAATGCCCTTGCTGATGGAAGGAGGTTTTCACTCAAAATCTCACGATACATGGCCCCATTCATTCTTTCCTTTACACGGATCAGTCGTCCTGGTCCCTTTGCAGAAAAACAGCCCCAAAGCATGATGTTTCCACCCCCATGCTTCACAGTAGGTATGATGTTCTTTGGATGCAACTCAGCATTCTTTGTCCTCCAAACACGACGAGTTTTTGGTTTCATCTGACCATATGACATTCTCCCAATCCTTTTCTGGATCATCCAAATGCACTCTAGCAAACTTCAGACGGGCCTGGACATGTACTGGCTTAAGCAGGGGGACACGTCTGGCACTGCAGGATTTGAGTCCCTAGCGGCGTAGTGTGTTACTGATGGTAGGCTTTGTTACTTTGGTCCCAGCTCTCTGCAGGTCATTCACTAGGTCCCCCGTGTGGTTCTGGGATGTTTGCTCACCGTTCTTGTGATCATTTTGACCCCACGGGGTGAGATCTTGCGTGGAGCCCCAGATCGAGGGAGATTATCAGTGGTCTTGTATGTCTTCCATTTCCTAATAATTGCTCCCACAGTTGATTTCTTCAAACCAAGTTGCTTACCTATTGCAGATTCAGTCTTCCCAGCCTGGTGCAGGTCTACAATTTTGTTTCTGGTGTCCTTTGACAGCTCTTTGGTCTTGGTCATAGTGGAGTTTGGAGTGTGACTGTTTGAGGTTGTGGACAGGTGTCTTTTATACTGATAACAAGTTCAAACCGGTGCCATTAATACAGGTAACGAGTGGAGGACAGAGGAGCCTCTTAAAGAAGAAGTTACAGGTCTGTGAGAGCCAGAAATCTTGCTTGTTTGTAGGTGACCAAATACTTATTTTCCACCATAGTTTGCAAATAAATTCATTAAAAATCCTACAATGTGATTTTCTGGAATTTCTTTTCTCAATTTGTCTGTCATAGTTGACGTGTACCTATGATAACAATTACAGGCCTCTCTCATCTTTTTAAGTGGGAGAACTTGCACAATTGGTGGCTGACTAAATACTTTTTTTCCCCACTGTACCAATTAGGATCTGGCTAAAAATACTGGAATCAGTTATACAACCCATTGCCCTTTATGGTTGTGAGGTCTAGGATCCACTCACCAACCAAGAATTCACAATATGGGACAAACACCTAATTGAGACTCTGCATGCAGAATTCTGCAAAAATATTCTCTGTGTACAGCGAAAAACACAAAATAATGCATGCAGAGCAGAATTAGGCCGATACCCATTAATTATCAAAATCCAGAAAAGAGCCGTTAAATTCTATAACCACTTAAAAGGAAGCGATTCCCAAACCTTCCATAACAAAGCCATCACCTACAGAGAGATGAACTTGGAGAAGAGTCCCCTAAGCAAGCTGGTCCTGGGGCTCTGTTCACAAACACAAAGACCCCACAGAGCCCCAGGGCAACAACACAATTAGACCAAACCAAATCATGGAAAACAAAAAGATAATTACTTGACACATTGGAAAGAATTGTCAAAAACTTTTAGCAAACTAGAATGCTATTTGCCCCTAAACAGAGAGTACACAGTGACAGAATACCTGACCACTGTGACTGACCCAAACTTAAGGAAAGCTTTGACTGTGTACAGACTCAGTGAGCATAGCCTTGCTATTGAGAAAGGCCGCCGTAGGCAGACCTGGCTCTCAAGAGAAGACAGGCTATGTGCACACTGCCCACAAAATGAGGTGGAAACTGAGCTGCACTTCCTAACCTCCTGCCAAATGTATGACCATATTAGAGACACATATTTCCCTCAGATTACACAGATACACAAAGAATTCGAAAATAAACCCAATTTTGATAAACTCCCTTATCTACTGGGTGAAATACCACAGTGTGCCATCACATCAGCAAGATTTGTGACCTGTTGCCACAAGAAAAGGTCAACCAGTGAAGAACAAACACCATTGTAAATACAACCCATTTTATTTATTTTTATTTTCCCATTTGTACTTTAACTATTTGCATGTTGTTACAGCACTGTATATAGACATAATATGACATTTGAAATGTCTTTATTATTTTGGAACTTGTGTAATGTTTACTGTTAATATTGTGTTTACTTCCTCGTAGACCCTGACCATGTTAACTGTGTCTGGTTGGATTAGGGGACTTGAAGGGGCCGCAGAAATCTACTTGTCTCCTTGTCTGGGAAAAAAGCAGCAAGAGAACCTTTCATCCAGAAATGGACTGGCCAGATGTCAGACGGGCTGATCCATTGACCATTATCATTATTTATTTCAAGTAAAAGAATGGGCCGTTGTGTTAGAAATGCCCGGGCCGATTTCTGGTCCTGCTTTCTTCCATAATAAGTGTTTCTAAGGTTTACATGAACCACCTTGCTTTACTTTCCTTTTCTCTCACAAATAATTCCCAGCTCTGTCTCTATCTCTATCTGTCTGGGTTTACAGATCATTACTGCTTTCCTCCTCTCTCTTAAGTTCCCAGAACTCTCAAACCTGACAAAACACCAAAACACATAATATGTTTGTGTGTGTGTGTGTGTCACTGATGAGGATCCAATCTATATAAATATAATAATTATATTAGTCCGATAAAGCTGTGTGTGTGTGTGTGGGAGGTTGCTGTTGCATGCTGATTAGAAGTCCCCTCTCTGCCCCAACCATTGATGCGCTGCCATTTCTCTCTGGATTCAATACAGTAACAACCATCAGAGGAGTGTGTGTGTGTGTGTTTGTGTATATATGTGTGACGAGGCTGTTATGACACTCAGGTCAGGCTCCCAATGAGCTCTTTGCCAGTTAGCTTCTTTTCCCACGGAGTTACACTACAGCTTTTGGAAAAACCCAAACATGACTAACCACCCCCACACACACACACACATACACACCCTAACCTGTCGTGAGAATGAAGACACCAGCTCTTTCTCCTGGTCTGACCTTGGGACTGTTTCTCACTCTGACTGTTATAGACATGCCTCTAATGAGAGAGAGAGAGAGAGAGAGAGAGAGAGAGAGAGAGAGAGAGAGAGAGAAGAGAGAGAGAGAGAGAGAGAGAGAGAGAGAGAGAGAGAGAGAGAGAGAGAGAGAGAGAGAGAGAGAGAGAGAGAGAGAGAGAGAGAGAGAGAGAGAGAGAGAGAGAGAGAGAGAGAGAGAGAGAGAGAGAGAGAGAGAGAGAGAGAGAGAGAAGAGAGAAGAGAGAGAGAGAGAGAGAGAGAGAGAGAGAGAGAGAGAGAGAGAGAGAGAGAGAGAGAGAGATATGACCTGATCTGGACTCCTAGCCAAGTCAAGTGGAGAGAGAGGGGTGGGGGTTAATTGAGTTAGTGGATGTCAGGCTCATTTTACTGGGCTACATCTGACTATGTGGAGAGGAATGTCCACACGCAAGTACGCCAGAGTTACGAGAGTTAAGGAGGAAATCCACTAGTCCGATAGACACTTCACTGTTGACTATATAATCACTGTAGCTTGACTCTGGGTTGGCTCATGCTAATATCCATCATTGCGAAATGTTCAAACTACTTTTGATGTCCTTCAGCAAAACCTCTATCAGTTCAGACTTTTAAATGCTGATAAGTCAAAGGTCAAGACTTTTACTCATTCTTAGCTTCAAGTGTCCAACAGGTCAATCTGTACTTCTGACAGCATTCCCATTGAACATGTATCGAGTTACAAGTACCTTGGTTCCTCGATTCATAAAGATACTCTTTGAAGAGGTAGGGTTTCAGATATTTTCGGAAGACGGGCAAGGACTCTGCTGTCCTAGCTTCAGGGGCAAGCTGGTTCGACTATTGGGCTTGGACTGGGCTGAACGGGAGCTGCCTTCCCGTAGGGGTGGGAGGGCCATGAGACCAGAGGTGGAAGAACGGAGTACTCTGGTTGGGGTGTAGAGTTTGAGCAGAGCCTGAAGGTAGGGAGGGGCAGTGCCTCTTGCTGCTCTCTTGGCAAGCACCATGGTCTTGTAGTGGATGTGAGCTTCGACTGGAAGCCAGTGGAGTGTGCGGATGAGCGGGGTGACATAGGAGAACTTGGGAAGGTTGAACACCAGGCGGGCTGCAGCGTTCTGGATAAGTTGCAGGGGTTTAAAGTTCACATTAACAAACTGGCACAAAATGTAAAGGTAAGTTAGGGTGGCCCTTCCTAGGTACCTACAGGCTTAACATGTTTTCTTTCTTTCTTTATAAGGCTATGGTAAACATACACTGTACCTCTGTTCCATGGTTCTAAAAACCAGTCATCGACTGATTTTCAGTTGCGTTTCTGTCAAGTTGTTTAAGCTGTTCTCCTCCTTAGAACAGGGGTTGAAACCAGTGGGATACTGATTAAATACTGCTGGGGTATTGAGCAGTGTTTGTGGAGTGGTATGTGTGTGTGGAATGGGGGGGTGTTTCTTAACTCACCACTCTCATGGAGAACAGAATTTCCCATTTAAAAACATGTTTTTTCCAACTCACTCACCTTGGATCAGAGAAACCCTGCCAGTGGTCTTGCTTTTTCTGGCCACATCCCTCCATTCTCTGTTATCCCTCTCTCCATACCTCTTTTTATCCCTACTTCAGTCTCTCTCTCTCTCTCTCTCTCTCTCTCTCTCTCTCTCTCTCTCTCTCTCTCTCAACCCCTTAATCCATCCCTCTCCTCTGTGTCATCCCTCTCTCTATCCCTCCTCCACTAGACCTCTACCCCAGTGCTGAGATCAAAGCTCCCTGTCATCCAGACTCCATCCTGTCTCTGTTGGAAGAGACGTTTACTCTAATTCTCCCCCTCTCTCTCTCTACACTCTCTACTCTCTCTCTCTCTCTCTCTACTCTCTCTCTCTCTACACTCTCTACTCTCTCTCTCTCTCTCTTGCTTTCGCTCTACTCTCTCTCTCTCTACACTCTCTCTCTCTACACTCTCTACTCTCTCTCTCTCTACACTCTCTACTCTCTCTACTCTCTCTCTCTCTACTCTCTCTCTCTCTTGCTTTCGCTCGACTCTCTCTCTACTCTCTCTCTCTCTTTCTCTCTACTCTCTCTCTCTACTCTCTCTCTCTGAAGAATGTAGGTCCACACACACATTTGGTTTGCTTTGGAAATCCCAATCTACTCATTCAGAAGGACTTTACTGAGAGACATTGCCATAATACCCACCGCGATAGTAAAGTTTATATCACAGGAAGCAAACAAATGTAATTAGGCATAGGAAATGAATAAAGGTTAAGTATAGTTTCATAATAGATTCAAGATATTTTTCCAGTGAGGATAAGGTAAGGGTTAGAGCTAGGGAGAGGTATAAAAGGTAGCATTGGGTTAGCTTACCGTCGTCCGCCGCAATTCATTTGCTGCCGGTTAAGTATACACTGCCTGAATAAAATGATAATAATGATTCTAATGATAATATTAATAAATGTTTCTATAGTATTTTCCTCAGGCTGGCTGTACTGTTCAGAAATACTGCAGTAAATACACAATGGGCTTAGTGAAGAATGGGAGGTATATAGGCTGGTTGTATAATGCTGGGATACAGAACTATATGAGGAACACCTGTGTGTGTGTGTGTGTGTGTGTGTGTGTGTGTGTGTGTGTGTGTGTGTGTGTGTGTGTGTGTGTGTGTGTGTGTGTGTGTGTGTGTGTGTGTGTGTGTGTGTGTGTGTGTGTGTGTGTGTGTGTGTCTCTCTCTCTCTCTCTCTCTCTCTCTCTCTGTCTCTTGTCTCTCTGTCTCTCTCTCTCTCTCTCTCTCTCTCTCTCTCTCTCTCTCTCTCTCTCTCTCTCTCTCTCTGTCTCTGCCTCTGTCTCTCTCTCTCTCTCTCTCTCTCTCTCTCTCTCTCTCTCTCTCTCTCTCTCTCTCTCTCTCTCTCTCTCTCTCTCTCTCTCTCTCTCTCTCTCTCTCTGTGTGTCTATTTATTCAGGTCAAAGAGCCACACCTCTGTGTGTGTGTGTTATCCTAGTATGTGATTAATATTTCCTTTCGTGGTCTAAATCAAGAGCAGTCTCCTAATCTGACATATCTATCAGAACAGAGAGAGAGTTATTCAGTCAGCACTACACACACACCTACAAAGGGTTGCCACCCACACACCATATCTTGCCCATCTTCAGACTTGATCCAATAGGGCTGTTTCCCTATTTTCCCAACCTTCTGGTTCCTGGCTGGACTCTCTAGCCTCAAAGCCACCTGCCTATATTTAAGAGGGTATGCTGGCCCAGGGGGTATTTGAGTCGAAAACACATTGACCTTATGTTGAGGTTTAAACAGCAACTCTATGGTGTCTGTCTGTCTGTCTGTCTGTCTGTCTGTCTGTCTGTCTGTCTGTCTGTCTGTAATATAACATTAATAGTATGGTGTCTGTCTGTCAGTAATATAACATTAATAGTATGGTGTCTGTCAGTAATATAACATTAATAGTATGGTGTCTGTCAGTAATATAACATGAATAGTATGGTGTCTGTCTGTCAGTAATATAACATTAATAGTATGGTGTCTGTCTGCCAGTAATATAACATTAATAGTATGGTGTCTGTCTGTCAGTAATATAACATGAATAGTATGGTGTCTGTCAGTAATATAACATCAATAGTATGGTGTCTGTCAGTAATATAACATGAATAGTATGGTGTCTGTCAGTAATATAACATCAACAGTATGGTGTCTGTCTGTCAGTAATATAACATGAATAGTATGGTGTCTGTCTGTCAGTAATATAACATGAATAGTATGGTGTCTGTCAGTAATATAACATCAATAGTATGGTGTCTGTCTGTCAGTAATATAACATTAATAGTATGGTGTCTGTCTGTCAGTAATAGTATGGTGTCTGTCTGCCAGTAATATAACATTAATAGTATGGTGTCTGTCTGTCAGTAATATAACATGAATAGTAGGGTGTCTGTCAGTAATATAACATCAATAGTATGGTGTCTGTCAGTAATATAACATGAATAGTATGGTATCTGTCAGTAATATAACATCAATAGTATGGTGTCTGTCTGTCAGTAATATAACATGAATAGTATGGTGTCTGTCTGTCAGTAATATAACATGAATAGTATGGTGTCTGTCTGTCAGTAATATAACATGAGTAGTATGGTGTCTGTCTGTCAGTAATATAACATCAATAGTATGGTGTCTGTCTGTCAGTAATATAACATTAATAGTATGGTGTCTGTCTGTCAGTAATAGTATGGTGTCTGTCTGCCAGTAATATAACATTAATAGTATGGTGTCTGTCTGTCAGTAATATAACATGAATAGTATGGTGTCTGTCAGTAATATAACATCAATAGTATGGTGTCTGTCAGTAATATAACATGAATAGTATGGTGTCTGTCAGTAATATAACATCAATAGTATGGTGTCTGTCTGTCAGTAATATAACATGAATAGTATGGTGTCTGTCTGTCAGTAATATAACATGAATAGTATGGTGTCTGTCTGTCAGTAATATAACATTAATAGTATGGTGTCTGTCTGTCAGTAATATAACATGAATAGTATGGTGTCTGTCTGTCAGTAATATAACATGAATAGTATGGTGTCTGTCTGTCAGTAATATAACATTAATAGTATGGTGTCTGTCTGTCAGTAATAGTATGGTGTCTGTCTGTCAGTAATATAACATTAATAGTATGGTGTCTGTCTGTCAGTAATATAACATGAATAGTATGGTGTGTGGAATGTGGTGCTCAGCAGCAGTGATACAATCAGACCTTGGCAAGCTGGATGTTGTGCTAGTCAACTATGTGTGTTTGTGTGTGGGTGTGTGTGTGTGTGTGTGTGTGTGTGTATATGTTGGCAGTGTGTGTGTTTTACTAGTCCTAAACCAGTAGTTTTATGATTGGTATCTCACGGCTGCTTTATCCTCTGTCCAACAACAAGAGAAAGAACTGTTATTGTGGCATAATGTTAATGTTCACACACACACACACACACACACACCACACACTCTCTCTCACACACACACACACACACACACACACACACACACACACACACACACACACACACACACACACAAACTGAGACCGTACTACCTTATGTCTCAATCAGTGTAACTAGACTCCCATCATCTGGTTTTGCTTTAGACGGACCACTGTCTGATCTGATAGAATCTGTGTGTGTGTGTGTGTGTGTGTGGTCTGTGTTAACCCCCTACTGCTTCTGGACTTCTGACTTCTATGACTCACAGACTTCTTCACTGCTCACACACACACGCACGCACACACACACATTCTCAGTGCTCCTGCGATTGGCCTCTGTGGCCTAATATGTTAATCATTTCCTGGTGTATAATCCAATATAATCCCTCCTAATTCGATTACAGACCTAGGACCTGTGTTGAAACAGCCGCTGTGTGTGTGACAGAAATGTACTCAGTATGACCATCAGAGATACTATGCTGCTTACAATACAAATTCCACCTAGACACCGTTGCCCTAGAGCACACAAAAAACTATACATACCTCGGCCTAAACATCAGCGCCACAGGTAACTTCCACAAAGTTGTGAACGATCTGAGAGACAAGGCAAGAAGGGCCTTCTATGCCATCAAAAGGAACATAAAATTCAACATACAAATTAGGATCTGGCTAAAAATACTTGAATCAGTTATAGAACCCATTGCCCTTTATGGTTGTGAGGTCTGGGGTCCATTCACCAACCAAGAGTTCACAAAATGGGACAAACACCAAATTGAGACTCTGCATGCAGAATTCTGCAAAAATATCCTCTGTGTACAACGAAAAACACCAAATAATGCATGCAGAGCAGAATTAGGCCGATTATCAAAATCCAGAAAAGAGCCGTTAAATTCTATAACCACTTAAAAGGAAGCGATTCCCAAACCTTCCATTACATCAATACCACACCTTGGGGAAATGAAATGAGTACTATTCTCTTTCCCTCTATAATCCACTTCTTTCTCTAGTTGAGTTATAGTGTGCCCCTTCTCTCCTCCACTAGCTATATACACCATTATTTGTACATGAAGGCTGTGATTGGTTAGTTAGTCACCATGGGTGATGGTGTTCAGTTCCTTCAGGCCTTTAGGTCCCCATAACCATTTATCATCCCTTAGTGTGTGTGTGTTTGTTTTGTGTGTCTGTCGGACTCTCTCTCTCTCTCAATTTCAATTCAAGGGACTTTATTGGCATGGGAAACATATACATTTAAATATTACACTCACACAAGTTCCAAATAATAGAGACATTTCTAATGTCATATTATGTCTATATACAGTGTTGTAACGATGTGCAAATAGTTAATGTACAAAAGGGAAAATAAATAAACATAAATATGGGTTGTATTTACAATGGTGTTTGTTCTTAACTGGTTGCCCTTTTCTTGTGGCAACAGGTCACAAATCTTATCCCTGCCTTCTCTCTCTCCCTCTCTCACTCTCTCTCACTCACTCACTCACCCTCCCTCCCTATCGCGCTCTGTCTAGTCAGGCTGTTCTGTCTGTCTGTCCTCCCCCCTCCCCCACTCCTCATACGCAGTCTAGTCAGGCTGTTCTGTCTGTCCTCCCCCACCCCTCATAAACACACACACACACACACACACACACGCACAGAAATAGAAAAACACACACACAGAGGAAATGAATCCTGCTTCAGTAAGTATTAGTTGTATACAGACAGACTGAAGTCTTGAAGCACAGATGACAACAGATACATGCAGAAACCTCCATGATACTATTTCATATTTGATTTATTAAATTATCCCGGCCTTCATCATATTCATATCAGCTAGCTCCTCCCCCTCCCAGCACAGTACAGCTCTGTCCACAGCTCTTCATTAAGTTAGTAAGGTAGGAGGAGAAACACACCCACTGATGTTGAATACATGTGTTATGAAGTTGTTATGGATGATGATACAACACTCATAAAGGTGTCATGACACATTGTTAGGTGAATGCCTATCTTAACCCTTTGAATACCTATGAATGAATGTCTATATGTCTACTCTATGAATGCTTATGAAGGCCTATATCCCCTCCAAGAAAAGTGTTATGAGGAAGTGATCATATCAAGAATGGTTGTCTGTCTCAGATAGACTCCATCGCTCCTACAGAGAACAGAGTACAATGTAATGTATTGTCCAACACACACACACACAAACTTCTCCTAGACGGAACAGTCACAATCCAACACACCTACACGTCCCTTGATTCCTGTGAAAATATCAAATATTCCTGGCTCAGATGGACATTCTGTTCTTTAAAGACCAAGCAGAAGCAATTAAATTAGAGAAAATTTTTATTCCTACTATATTGTTATCTCAGGGGGTTCACACACACACACACAAGCACACGCGCGCGCACACACACACGCATGCACGCACACACACACACACACACACACAGACACAAATGGATGTACTGCAGGGTGTTGTCAGTGCTACTGTAGAGGGTTTTTGTTGAAAGAACAGAAAGAACAGTGAGAAAGAACAGAAAGAACAGTGAGAAAGAACAGAAAGAACAGTGAGAAAGAACAGAAAGAACAGTGAGAAAGAACAGAAAGAACAGAAAGAACAGTGAGAAAGAACAGAAAGAACAGTGAGAAAGAACAGAAAGAACAGTGAGAAAGAACAGAAAGAACAGTGAGAAAGAACAGAAAGAACAGTGAGAAAGAACAGAAAGAACAGTGAGAAAGAACAGTGAGAAAGAACAGAAAGAACAGTGAGAAAGAACAGAAAGAACAGTGAGAAAGAACAGTGAGAAAAAACAGAAAGAACAGAAAGAACAGTGAGAGATTTGGCGGCTCAGTTACACTTATTAGGAGAAGAATGTAGATGGTGTGTGTGTGTGCGCGTGCCGTGCGTAACAATGTGTGTGCACTGACGAAAGTAGATAATATCTGTATTCTGATTGGCTTACTCCACATCTCCTGTGTCAAACGAGCTCACATTTCACAGTCAAATTCAGTTAAAGGCCCAGTGCAGGCAAAAATATGATTTTCCTGTGTTTTATGTATATATCCACACTATGAGGTTGGAAAAATACTGTGAAATTGTGAAAATGATGATAATGCCCTTTTAGTGTCAGAGCTGTTTGAAAAGACTGCATGAATTATCAGTCTGTTTTAGTGAGATGGAGTTTTGACCTGCCTGGTGACCTGCCAAGGCAGTACATTAGTTAATAGACCAATAATAAAGAGAGTTCCAAACCTCTGTCAATAACAGCTAGTTTTCAGTTTTCCCCTCCCCACTCAGACCACTCCAAGACAGTCCAAGCAAAATTCTTGCTTGAGAAATTGCTCTTTGCTAAGAAGCTATTTTTGTTTATTTTTGACAATTTTAATTGAAAACAATCACAGTAAGATAATTAATTGTTACCCAGTAATGATTTGATATTGAAATAAAAACGCCTGCATTGGACCTTTAAGTCACTGTCCAATTTAGTTCATATAACAGTCCAGTTCTGTTTCTATAGTGGTCCACTTCAGTTTAAAGAACCATTTAGTTTATATAGCAGTAGGAGTGGGACACACACACACACACGAGTTATGCGCCTGCTGCCCACACACATACACACACTCACACCAGCTGTTTTTTGGCAGCAAGGCTCGGCATTCGGGAGTAAATATGCAGTGAGAATAGACAGATGGAGACACTGAGGGTGAGAGAGAGAGAGAGAGAGAGAGAGAGAGAGAGAGAGAGAGAGAGAGAGAGAGAGAGAGAGAGAGAGAGAGAGAGAGAGAGAGAGAGAGAGAGAGAGAGAGAGAGAGAGAGAGAGAGAGAGAGAGAGAGAGAGAGAGAGAGAGAGAGAGAGAGAGAGAGAGAGAGAGAGAGAGAGAGAGAGAGAGAGAGAGAGAGAGAGAGAGAGAGAGAGAGAGAGAGAGAGAGGAATTGGCGAGAGCACTAGAACAGTCTGCAGCACCCGGCCTCACCCTACTAGAATCTGAAGTCAAATGTCTACTGTTTGCTGATGATCTGGTGCTTCTGTCCCCTACCAAGGAGGGCCTACAGCAGCATCTAGATCTTCTGCACAGATTCTGTCAGACCTGGGCCCTGACAGTAAATCTCAGTAAGACAAAAATAATGGTGTTCCAAAAAAGGTCCAGTTGCCAGGACCACAAATACAAATTCCATCTAGACACTGTTGCCCTAGAGCACACAGAAAACGATACATACCTCGGCCTAAACATCAGCGCCACAGGTAACTTCCACAAAGCTGTGAACGTTCTGAGAGACAAGGCAAGAAGGGCCTTCTATGCCATCAAAAGGAACATGAAACTCAACATACCAATTAGGATCTGGCAAAAAATACTTGAATCAGTTATAGAACCCATTGTCCTTTATGGTTATGAGGTCTGAGGTCCACTCACCAACCAAGAATTCACAAAATGGGCCAAACACCAAATTGCATGCAGAATTCTGCAAAAATATCCTCCATGTACAACGTATAACACCAAATAACGCATGCAGAGCAGAATTAGGCCGATACCCGCTAATTATCGAAATCCAGAAAAGAGCTGTTAAATTCTACAACCACCTAAAAGGAAGCGATTCCCTAACCTTCCATAACAAAGCCATCACCTACAGAGAGATGAACTTGGAGAAGAGTCCCCTAAGCAAGCTGGTCCTGGGGCTCTGTTCACAAACACAAACAGACCCCACAGAGCCCCAGGACAGCAACACAATTAGACCCAACCAAATCATAAGAAAACAAAAAGATAATTACTTGACACATTGGTAAGAATTAACAAAAAAACGGAGCAAACTAGAATGCTATTTGGCCCTAAACAGAGAGTACAAACTGGCAGAATACCTGACCACTGTGACTGACCCAAACTTATGGAAAGCTTTGACTACGTACAGACTCAGTGAGCATAGCCTTGCTATTGAGAGAGGCCGCCGTAGGCAGACCTGGCTCTCAAGAGAAGACAGGCTATGTGCACACTGCCCACAAAATGAGGTGGAAACTGAGCTGCACTTCCTAACCTCCGGCCAAATGTATGACCATATTAGAGAGACATATTTCCCTCAGATTACACAGACCCACAATGAATAAAAAAACAAAACCAATTTTGATAAAATCCCATATCTATTGGGTGAAATACCACATTGTGCCATCAGAGCAGCAAGATTTGTGACCTGTTGCCACAAGAAAAGGGCAACCAGTGAAGAACAAACACCATTGTAAATACAACCCATATTTATGTTGATTTATTTTCCCTTTTGCACTGTAACTATTTACACATCGTTACAACACTGTATATAGACATAATATGACATGTAATGTTTACTGTTCATTTTGTATTGTTTATTTCACTTTTGTTTATTATCTACTTCACTTGCTTTGGCCATGTTAACATATGTTTCCCATGCCAATAAAACCCCTTCAATTGAATTGTGTATGAGGGGTGGGGGAGGGGAGAGGACCGACAGACAGAACAGCCTGACTAGACTGTGTATGAGGGGTGGGGGAGGGGGGAGGACAGACAGACAGAACAGCCTGATAGTACATAAAGATAGGAAGAGAACCTACAGTAGATAAAGATAAAGGTGAATGGGTGGATAGAGGTAGAAATAGAGAGTGGTAAAGCGATATGATGAAGGAGAGATGGGTAGATAGAGATGGTAGAAAGAGGAGAGAGAAGGGAGGAGGAGAGGTGATGATGTATTCCTCCAAAGCAGGAAGCAGCTCTCCTCATCTCCATGGTGATCTCTCTACAACACAACAACCAGACCTGCTCATACCTCATCTCACTGAGAGATAGAGAGAATGAATGAATGAATTCAATAATGAATGAATGGACAGACGGATGAATATCCACCACAAGCTCTATCGATCCACTCAATGATTTAAACTTGGGCTTTACACACACACACACACACACACACACACACACACACACTCTCTCTCTCTCTCTCTCTCTCTCTCTCTCTCTCTCTCTCTCTCTCTCTCTCTCTCTCTCTTTTATCTTTTTTTCTGTATATCGTTCACTCTCAATCCCATTTCCTGCCCCATATCTCTATCTGCCTCCCTCTTTAAAGCATGCTATTAAATCAACAAGCGATTTAAAGCTGCAATATGTAACTTTTGGGGCGACCCGACCAAATTCCCATAGAAATGTGAGTTATAGATCTGACACTCATTGAAATCAAGTCTAAGAAGCGGTATATCTGTTCTATGTACCCTATTTCTATGCTTCCCGTTCTTAAGTTTAGTTTTTGCATCTTTTACTTTCGGTTTTGTACACTTGCTTCGAACAGCTGAAAATAAAATATATAAAATATTTTGGGTTATACATGTTAGGCCTACTGCTGCTAGGTAGCTCTCTCTCTGCTCTCTCCCTCCCCTCTGTCTGTCCTTGATTGCAGGAGTGAAGCCTGGTGTGCGGGAGTCAGGGTTCCAGCTGCAGCTCATTCACCATAATCACCTCAGCCTTTAAGACCCGGTCAAACTTACCACTCATCGTCAGATCATAGTCAAGACGACCATGTTAGTCTCGCTGCCGACTCAACCTGGTTATTTTTGCTCTTTGTGTTTTTGGCCTGTTCTATTTACTTTTTCTCCTGTGCCACAGATATTTGGAACCTGACTCCTGCCTCCGCTTCACCCCTGCCACCACCATCCTGCTCTCCACTACCGGACCTCTCTTTGGACTCACCACGGACACTAGGACATTACGGTACCACACCTGCCCTGACCTGGATCTGTTACCCTCCCTGTAACCTGGACTTGCTCTTCCCCTATTATTGGAAACCTGGACTATTGAACATTTTAAATAAACCTGTTAAACCTTCTCTGGCTTGGTGTACTTGTCTGCATTTGGGTTCTAATACTGGTAAATCATAACAGTATGATCTGACCATCATGAACCCAGCAGACAGTAGCTCGGATACCACCCCAGAGTGCACTCAAATTTGGACGGCCATAGCCAATCAGGGCATTTTACTTGGCCAACATGATACCCTGTTTAAGACGATTGCTGAGGACAGTCAGGTGCTGCTTAATCAGGTTCAATTACTCACCAATCAAGTGTCTGCCCTTACTACCCCTTCAGCCCAGATCAGAGAGCCTTTTGTTCCTGCTCCAGAGCGCTATGACGGGAACATGGGAACCTGTGGCGATTTTTTGACTCAATGCTCGTTAGTGTTTGAACAACAGCCCCTCACCTACGCCTCAGAAAGAGCCCGTATTGCCTACCTTATCAACTCTACTAGCGGTTCCGCTCGTGCCTGGGGATCCGCGGTCTGGGAGAGTCAGTCGGACATTTGCAACGCTTACGTTGCCTTCACCACTGAGATGAGGAAGGTTTTTGACCACCCCGTACGAGGCAAGGAGGCTGCGAAACGGTTGTTTTCTCTTCGGCAGGGGGCTCGCAGTGTGGCGGAGATGGCAGTGGAGTTTCGGACTTTAGCAGCAGTGAGTGGTTGGAATGACGAGGCATTACAAGGAGTGTTCATCAATGCTTTGTCTGAGACTTTAAAAGATGAATTGGTGTCATATGATGAATCGCCTACGCTGGATAATCTTATTTCACTCACCATCAGGTTGGATAATCGGATTCGGGAGCGCCGCCGGGAGAGGAGTGGTAGTTCCAAGCAACCTGTCTGTCATCAACAAACTCCTCCCCGCATCTTCCCCTACGGAGAAAGCCGTGTCTTCCCGAGTCGATACGAGGAGCACTGAACCCGAAGCCATGGAGGTGGGTCATGCACGGTTGTCCTCAGAGGAGCGTGCACGTCGTATTCAGGCTCGGGTCTGCCTGTATTGTGGAGAACCTGGTCATTTCGTTCCTTCCTGCCCAGTTCGTCCGGGAAAAGGGCCGGCTCATCATTAATGGGAGAAGTTTTGGTGAGCCGAGCAGCGGATTCTTCCTCTTCTCCCCGCATTCTGCTCCAGGCATCCCTCCAGTGGCAGTTCCAGAATCTCTCTGTTAGTGCGCTGATTGACTCTGGTGCCGACGAAAGCTTTTTGGATAGAGAGTGGGCTCAACAAATGGATTTGGAGACTGTTCCTATGGACTGTCCGCTGCAGGCTAAGGGTCTAAATGGACAATTGTTGACCCGTATTACCCATCAGACTGTTCCTGTTTGTCTTAGAGTGTCGGGGAATCATCAGGAGACCATTCAATTCCATATTATCGACTGCCCACAGACCCCCCTGGTCCTTGGTATCCCCTGGCTCATAAGACACAATCCACACATTGATTGGGTGACAGGTAGAATTGTTTCATGGAGCACATTTTGTCATGTGAATTGTTTGTGTTCTGCTCTGACTCCTGCCAGTACTGTGCCTCAACCTCCACTGGAGTCCATGGATCTTTCTGCTGTTCCTGACGTGTATCATGACCTGGCATCCGTTTTCTGCAAACACAGAGCTACTTCTCTTCCTCCTCACCGGCCTTACGACTGCGCCATTGACCTCCAGCCAGGAGCCCCGCTCCCCAGCAGTCGCCTGTACAATCTCTCCCGGCCGGAGACGGAGGCTATGGAGAACTACATTCGGGACTCCTTGGCGGCAGGTATTATGCGTCCTTCCTCGTCACCTGTAGGAGCGGGATTCTTTTTTGTTGCTAAGAAGGATAAGACCCTCAGACCCTGTATTGATTACCGTGGACTTAACAACATCACCATTAAGAACAAGTATTCTCTGCCTTTGATTAATTCTGCTTTTCCCCTCCTTCATGGTGCTACCATCTTTACGAAACTGGATCTACGAAATGCGTATCACCTGGTGCGCATTCGTAAAGGTGATGAATGGAAGACTGCCTTCAACACACCCTTGGGACATTTTGAGTATCTGGTTATGCCTTTTGGGTTGTCTAATGCCCCTGCTGTTTTTCAGGCACTAGTCAATGATGTCCTTCGGGACATGTTGAATCGGTTTGTTTTTGTCTATCTGGATGATATCTTGATTTTCTCAGAGTCCTCCCAGGAACATGAACTGCATGTGCGCCAGGTGTTGCAAAGGTTGTTGGAGAACAAACTGTTTGTGAAGATGGAGAAATGTGAATTTCATGTGTCTGAGACCTCTTTTTGGGTTACATCATAGCTCAGGGGGAGTTGCGGATGGACCCAGCTAAGATCTCTGCTGTCACGGACTGGCCAGCCCCCTCTACCCGCAAACAACTTCAACGATTTCTGGGGTTTGCGAACTTCTATAGGAGGTTCATCAAGGACTACAGCCGCATTGCGGCGCCACTCACCGCTCTCACCTCCATCTCACGACCGTTCGCTTGGAATGAAGGGGCCGAATCAGCGTTCGAAGAACTGAAACATCGCTTCGCCTCGGCTCCCATTCTGATGCAGCCCGGACCCCGACCGCCAGTTTGTCGTGGAGGTGGATGCATCCGACACTGGGGTAGGTGCGGTGTTGTCACAGCGTTCTCCTGAAGATAACAAACTGCATCCCTGTGCTTTTCTCTCAAGGAAACTTTCTCAGGCAGAGAGGAATTATGATGTTGGCAATCGTGAACTGCTCGCCGTTAAGCTGGCTCTCGAGGAGTGGCGACATTGGTTGGAGGGGCGGAACAACCCTTCATCTTTTGGACGGATCATAAGAATCTGGCTTACCTCCAGTCAGCGAAGCAGCTCAACCCCCGTCAAGCCAGGTGGGCACTATTTTTGGGAGATTCAATTTTTCTCTGTCTTACCGTCCTGGGTCACGCAACGTCAAGCCTGACGCCCTGTCTCGTGTTCATTCGGCTGTTGATACTGGTAGTAACCCTGAACCCATTTTGCCTCCTACCTGCAGTATTGCGGTCGTCACATGTGACATCGAGGGGGATTGTTAGACAGGCTCAACATCATCAAGCTGACCCTGGGAGGGGTCCTCCTAACCGGATGTTTGTCCCTGAGTCTGCTCGCTCCCAGGTACTTCAGTGGGCTCACTCGTCTCCCTTACCTGTCACCCTGGAGTTTCGCGGACCCTTGACTTTGTGCGACGGAAGTTCTGGTGGGCCACGATGGAGGCGGACACTCGAGCCTTCATTGCTGCTTGTACGGTATGTGCACGGAGTAAGAACTCCACCCAGGCCAGCGCTGGTCATCTACGACCTCTACCTATACCCAGCCGGCCCTGGTCGCATATCGCTATGGATTTTGTCACTGGACTTCCCCCTCGTCTGGAAAGACTGTAATTCTTACGGTGATTGATCGTTTTTTCTAAGTTCGCTCATTTTTGGCCCTACCTAAACTGCCCACTGCCAGAGAGACGGCTGATATTTTGGTTGAACATGTGTTCCGCTCTCATGGTCTACCCACGGATATTGTCTCTGACAGGGGTCCCCAGTTTGTCTCCCAGGTGTGGAAAGCTTTCTGTAAAGCTTTGGGCATTACATCCAGCCTGTCCTCTGGATATCACCCCCAGACCAATGGGCAAGCCGAGAGAGCGAACCAAGAGATGGAGACCGCTCTTCGCTGTGTCACAGGGTCTAACCCTGGGTCATGGAGCTCCATGCTCCCCTGGGTGGAATATGCTCATAACACCTTGACTAACGCTTCCTCTGGTTTGTCTCCTTTTCTGTGTGCTCTGGGTTATCAACCTCCCCTGTTCCCTTCTCAAGAGAGGGAACTGGCGGTACCCTCGGTGCAGTCCCACATGCGCCGCTGCTTCAAGGTCTGGAGGAAGGCCAGGGTAGCTCTGTCCCGAGCTTCGGGCGTACATGCAGAGGCAAGCCAACCGTCACCGGTCCCAGGCTCCCGGTTACTCTCCTGGTCAAGAGGTATGGCTGAAGTCACGGGACCTTCCATTGAAGGTGGAGTCTAAGAAGATGGCGCCTCGTTTTATAGGACCGTTCAAGATACTGTCTATTGTTAACCCCTGCGCGGTTAAGCTACAGCTTCCTGCCTCCCTACGGGTTCATTCCACCTTTCATGTTTCCCAGATTAAGCCTGTGTCGGTTAGCCCTCTGTGCCCGCCCTCTCGTCCCCCTCCTCCGCCCAGGATCGTGGGTGGGGGTCCGGTCTACACTGTCCGGCGACTTCTGGATGTTCGCCGCCGGGGTCGTGGGTTTTCAGTACCTGGTGGATTGGGAGGGTTATGGTCCTGAGGAACGTTCCTGGGTGCCCAGGAGCTTCATTGTGGATCCTGCTCTGGTCCGAGAGTTTCATAGGTTACATCCCGATAAACCCCGTCGGCCGCCAGGTGGCGTCCGTAGAGGGGGGTACTGTTAGGCCTACTGCTGCTAGGTAGCTCTCTCTCTGCTCTCTCCCTCCCCTCTGTCTGTCCTTGATTGCAGGAGTGAAGCCTGGTGTGCGGGAGTCAGGGTTCCAGCTGCAGCTCATTCACCATAATCACCTCAGCCTTTAAGACCCGGTCAAACTTACCACTCATCGTCAGATCATAGTCAAGACGACCATGTTAGTCTCGCTGCCGACTCAACCTGGTTATTTTTGCTCTTTGTGTTTTTTGGCCTGTTCTATTTACTTTTCTCCTGTGCCACAGATATTTGGAACCTGACTCCTGCCTCCGCTTCACCCCTGCCACCACCATCCTGCTCTCCACTACCGGACCTCTCTTTGGACTCACCACGGACACTAGGACATTACGGTACCACACCTGCCCTGACCTGGATCTGTTACCCTCCCTGTAACCTGGACTTGCTCTTCCCCTATTATTGGAAACCTGGACTATTGAACATTTTAAATAAACCTGTTAAACCTTCTCTGGCTTGGTGTACTTGTCTGCATTTGGGTTCTAATACTGGTAAATCATAACAATACAACATTTATTTCACAGCGGTTTAGATCGTACAATGATTCTCTACACAACGACTGCTTGTTTTGTCACATATTAAAAGTTTTGCAACCAGGAAATGACGGAGCGATTTCTGCATATTGCATGAATTTAACTTTTCATTGAGGTCCAATCTTTTTTACAGACACCATCATTTTTAGTTGAGTTCAGTGATTACCAACATTATTTCTTTAAATGTTTGTATTATTTCATTAACGTGATAACCTCCTTAAATGCTCCACCATCACCAAAATCACTTCCTGCTGCACTTGTGCACAAGCACACACACACATTCACAGAAGCCCTTGCTCGCCTCGCCCAACCTGTTGCTATAGTAACAGGCCTGGGTGCAGTCCGCAGTATCACAGATCATCTAGATCTTAGAGTACTGACAGCAATTAGAACACACAGACACACATACACACACACACACACAGCAGTCATACTTTCTCTCACCCTCTCTTTCTCACACTAACACTTCAGATGATAAATGTCTGTTTTTGATATAGGCTGTTGCTGCTGCAGCAGATTGGCTTATCTGTCTGTCTGTCTCTGAGTCTATCTAGCTATCTGTCTGGCTCTAAGTATATCTAGCTAACTGTCTGTCTCTGAGTCTATCTAGCTATCTGTCTGGCTCTGAGTCTATCTAGCTATCTGTCTGGCTCTGAGTCTATCTAGCTATCTGTCTGGCTCTGAGTCTATCTAGCTATCTGTCTGGCTCTGAGTCTATCTAGCTATCTGTCTGTCTCTGAGTCTATCTAGCTATCTGTCTGTCTCTGAGTCTATCTAGCTATCTGTCTGGCTCTGAGTCTATCTAGCTATCTGTCTGTCTCTGAGTATATCTAGCTATCTGTCTGGCTCTGAGTCTATCTAGGTATCTGTCTGGCTCTAAGTATATCTAGCTAACTGTCTGTCTCTGAGTCTATCTAGCTATCTGTCTGGCTCTGAGTCTATCTAGGTATCTGTCTGGCTCTAAGTATATCTAGCTAACTGTCTGTCTCTGAGTCTATCTAGCTATCTGTCTGTCTCTGAGTCTATCTAGCTATCTGTCTGGCTCTGAGTCTATCTAGCTATCTGTCTGGCTCTAAGTATATCTAGCTAACTGTCTGTCTCTGAGTCTCTAGCTATCTGTCTGTCTCTGAGTCTATCTAGCTATCTGTCTGTCTCTGAGTATATCTAGCTATCTGTCTGTCTCTGAGTCTATCTAGCTATCTGTCTGGCTCTGAGTCTATCTAGCTATCTGTCTGGCTCTGAGTCTATCTAGGTATCTGTCTGGCTCTAAGTATATCTAGCTAACTGTCTGTCTCTGAGTCTATCTAGCTATCTGTCTGTCTCTGAGTCTATCTAGCTATCTGTCTGGCTCTGAGTCTATCTAGCTATCTGTCTGTCTCTGAGTCTATCTAGCTATCTGTCTGGCTCTGAGTCTATCTAGCTATCTGTCTGGCTCTGAGTATATCTAGCTATCTGTCTGGCTCTGAGTCTATCTAGCTATCTGTCTGGCTCTGAGTCTATCTAGCTATCTGTCTGGCTCTGAGTCTATCTAGCTATCTGTCTGGCTCTGAGTCTATCTAGCTATCTGTCTGTCTCTGAGTCTATCTAGCTATCTGTCTGTCTCTGAGTCTATCTAGCTATCTGTCTGTCTCTGAGTCTATCTAGCTATCTGTCTGTCTCTGAGTCTATCTAGCTATCTGTCTGTCTCTGAGTCTATCTAGCTATCTGTCTGGCTCTGAGTCTATCTAGCTATCTGTCTGGCTCTGAGTCTATCTAGCTATCTGTCTGTCTCTGAGTCTATCTAGCTATCTGTCTGGCTCTGAGTCTATCTAGCTATCTGTCTGTCTCTGAGTCTATCTAGCTATCTGTCTGGCTCTGAGTCTATCTAGCTATCTGTCTGGCTCTGAGTCTATCTAGCTATCTGTCTGTCTCTGAGTCTATCTAGCTATCTGTCTGTCTCTGAGTCTATCTAGCTATCTGTCTGTCTCTGAGTCTATCTAGCTATCTGTCTGGCTCTGAGTCTATCTAGCTATCTGTCTGTCTCTGAGTCTATCTAGCTATCTGTCTGTCTCTGAGTCTATCTAGCTATCTGTCTGGCTCTGAGTCTATCTAGCTATCTGTCTGTCTCTGAGTCTATCTAGCTATCTGTCTGGCTCTGAGTCTATCTAGCTATCTGTCTGTCTCTGAGTCTATCTAGCTATCTGTCTGGCTCTGAGTCTATCTAGCTATCTGTCTGGCTCTGAGTCTATCTAGCTATCTGTCTGTCTCTGAGTCTATCTAGCTATCTGTCTGTCTCTGAGTCTATCTAGCTATCTGTCTGTCTCTGAGTCTATCTAGCTATCTGTCTGTCTCTGAGTCTATCTAGCTATCTGTCTGTCTCTGAGTCTATCTAGCTATCTGTCTGTCTCTGAGTCTATCTAGCTATCTGTCTGTCTCTGAGTCTATCTAGCTATCTGTCTGGCTCTGAGTCTATCTAGGTATCTGTCTGGCTCTGAGTCTATCTAGCTAACTGTCTGTCTCTGAGTCTCTATCTATCTGTCTGTCTCTGAGTCTATCTAGCTATCTGTCTGTCTCTGAGTCTATCTAGCTATATGTCTGTCTCTGAGTCTATCTAGCTATCTGTCTGGCTCTGAGTCTATCTAGCTATCTGTCTGGCTCTGAGTCTATCTAGCTATCTGTCTGTCTCTGAGTCTATCTAGCTATCTGTCTGTCTCTGAGTCTATCTAGCTATCTGTCTGGCTCTGAGTCTATCTAGCTATCTGTCTGTCTCTGAGTCTATCTAGCTATCTGTCTGTCTCTGAGTCTATCTAGCTATCTGTCTGGCTCTGAGTCTATCTAGCTATCTGTCTGTCTCTGAGTCTATCTAGCTATCTGTCTGTCTCTGAGTCTATCTAGCTATCTGTCTGTCTCTGAGTCTATCTAGCTATCTGTCTGGCTCTGAGTCTATCTAGCTATCTGTCTGTCTCTGAGTCTATCTAGCTATCTGTCTGTCTCTGAGTCTATCTAGCTATCTGTCTGTCTCTGAGTCTATCTAGCTATCTGTCTGTCTCTGAGTCTATCTAGCTATCTGTCTGTCTCTGAGTCTATCTAGCTATCTGTCTGTCTCTGAGTCTATCTAGCTATCTGTCTGTCTCTGAGTCTATCTAGCTATCTGTCTGTCTCTGAGTCTATCTAGCTATCTGTCTGTCTCTGAGTCTATCTAGCTATCTGTCTGTCTCTGAGTCTATCTAGCTATCTGTCTGGCTCTGAGTCTATCTAGCTATCTGTCTGTCTCTGAGTCTATCTAGCTATCTGTCTGTCTCTGAGTCTATCTAGCTATCTGTCTGTCTCTGAGTCTATCTAGCTATCTGTCTGTCTCTGAGTCTATCTAGCTATCTGTCTGTCTCTGAGTCTATCTAGCTATCTGTCTGTCTCTGAGTCTATCTAGCTATCTGTCTGGCTCTGAGTCTATCTAGCTATCTGTCTGGCTCTGAGTCTATCTAGCTATCTGTCTGTCTCTGAGTCTATCTAGCTATCTGTCTGTCTCTGAGTCTATCTAGCTATCTGTCTGTCTCTGAGTCTATCTAGCTATCTGTCTGTCTCTGAGTCTATCTAGCTATCTGTCTGTCTCTGAGTCTATCTAGCTATCTGTCTGTCTCTGAGTCTATCTAGCTATCTGTCTGTCTCTGAGTCTATCTAGCTATCTGTCTGTCTCTGAGTCTATCTAGCTATCTGTCTGTCTCTGAGTCTATCTAGCTATCTGTCTGTCTCTGAGTCTATCTAGCTATCTGTCTGTCTCTGAGTCTATCTAGCTATCTGTCTGTCTCTGAGTCTATCTAGCTATCTGTCTGTCTCTGAGTCTATCTAGCTATCTGTCTGTCTCTGAGTCTATCTAGCTATCTGTCTGTCTCTGAGTCTATCTAGCTATCTGTCTGTCTCTGAGTCTATCTAGCTATCTGTCTGTCTCTGAGTCTATCTAGCTATCTGTCTGTCTCTGAGTCTATCTAGCTATCTGTCTGTCTCTGAGTCTATCTAGCTATCTGTCTGTCTCTGAGTCTATCTAGCTATCTGTCTGTCTCTGAGTCTATCTAGCTATCTGTCTGTCTCTGAGTCTATCTAGCTATCTGTCTGTCTCTGAGTCTATCTAGCTATCTGTCTGTCTCTGAGTCTATCTAGCTATCTGTCTGTCTCTGAGTCTATCTAGCTATCTGTCTGGCTCTGAGTCTATCTAGCTATCTGTCTGTCTCTGAGTCTATCTAGCTATCTGTCTGTCTCTGAGTCTATCTAGCTATCTGTCTGTCTCTGAGTCTATCTAGCTATCTGTCTGTCTCTGAGTCTATCTAGCTATCTGTCTGTCTCTGAGTCTATCTAGCTATCTGTCTGTCTCTGAGTCTATCTAGCTATCTGTCTGTCTCTGAGTCTATCTAGCTATCTGTCTGTCTCTGAGTCTATCTAGCTATCTGTCTGTCTCTGAGTCTATCTAGCTATCTGTCTGGCTCTGAGTCTATCTAGCTATCTGTCTGGCTCTGAGTCTATCTAGCTATCTGTCTGTCTCTGAGTCTATCTAGCTATCTGTCTGGCTCTGAGTCTATCTAGCTATCTGTCTGTCTCTGAGTCTATCTAGCTATCTGTCTGGCTCTGAGTCTATCTAGCTATCTGTCTGTCTCTGAGTCTATCTAGCTATCTGTCTGTCTCTGAGTCTATCTAGCTATCTGTCTGTCTCTGAGTCTATCTAGCTATCTGTCTGTCTCTGAGTCTATCTAGCTATCTGTCTGTCTCTGAGTCTATCTAGCTATCTGTCTGTCTCTGAGTCTATCTAGCTATCTGTCTGGCTCTGAGTCTATCTAGCTATCTGTCTGTCTCTGAGTCTATCTAGCTATCTGTCTGTCTCTGAGTCTATCTAGCTATCTGTCTGTCTCTGAGTCTATCTAGCTATCTGTCTGTCTCTGAGTCTATCTAGCTATCTGTCTGTCTCTGAGTCTATCTAGCTATCTGTCTGTCTCTGAGTCTATCTAGCTATCTGTCTGGCTCTGAGTCTATCTAGCTATCTGTCTGTCTCTGAGTCTATCTAGCTATCTGTCTGTCTCTGAGTCTATCTAGCTATCTGTCTGTCTCTGAGTCTATCTAGCTATCTGTCTGGCTCTGAGTCTATCTAGCTATCTGTCTGTCTCTGAGTCTATCTAGCTATCTGTCTGTCTCTGAGTCTATCTAGCTATCTGTCTGGCTCTGAGTCTATCTAGCTATCTGTCTGTCTCTGAGTCTATCTAGCTATCTGTCTGTCTCTGAGTCTATCTAGCTATCTGTCTGTCTCTGAGTCTATCTAGCTATCTGTCTGTCTCTGAGTCTATCTAGCTATCTGTCTGTCTCTGAGTCTATCTAGCTATCTGTCTGTCTCTGAGTCTATCTAGCTATCTGTCTGTCTCTGAGTCTATCTAGCTATCTGTCTGTCTCTGAGTCTATCTAGCTATCTGTCTGTCTCTGAGTCTATCTAGCTATCTGTCTGTCTCTGAGTCTATCTAGCTATCTGTCTGGCTCTGAGTCTATCTAGCTATCTGTCTGTCTCTGAGTCTATCTAGCTATCTGTCTGTCTCTGAGTCTATCTAGCTATCTGTCTGTCTCTGAGTCTATCTAGCTATCTGTCTGTCTCTGAGTCTATCTAGCTATCTGTCTGTCTCTGAGTCTATCTAGCTATCTGTCTGTCTCTGAGTCTATCTAGCTATCTGTCTGTCTCTGAGTCTATCTAGCTATCTGTCTGGCTCTGAGTCTATCTAGCTATCTGTCTGGCTCTGAGTCTATCTAGCTATCTGTCTGTCTCTGAGTCTATCTAGCTATCTGTCTGTCTCTGAGTCTATCTAGCTATCTGTCTGGCTCTGAGTCTATCTAGCTATCTGTCTGGCTCTGAGTCTATCTAGCTATCTGTCTGGCTCTGAGTCTATCTAGCTATCTGTCTGTCTCTGAGTCTATCTAGCTATCTGTCTGTCTCTGAGTCTATCTAGCTATCTGTCTGTCTCTGAGTCTATCTAGCTATCTGTCTGTCTCTGAGTCTATCTAGCTATCTGTCTGTCTCTGAGTCTATCTAGCTATCTGTCTGTCTCTGAGTCTATCTAGCTATCTGTCTGTCTCTGAGTCTATCTAGCTATCTGTCTGTCTCTGAGTCTATCTAGCTATCTGTCTGGCTCTGAGTCTATCTAGCTATCTGTCTGTCTCTGAGTCTATCTAGCTATCTGTCTGGCTCTGAGTCTATCTAGCTATCTGTCTGTCTCTGAGTCTATCTAGCTATCTGTCTGGCTCTGAGTCTATCTAGCTATCTGTCTGGCTCTGAGTCTATCTAGCTATCTGTCTGGCTCTGAGTCTATCTAGCTATCTGTCTGTCTCTGAGTCTATCTAGCTATCTGTCTGTCTCTGAGTCTATCTAGCTATCTGTCTGTCTCTGAGTCTATCTAGCTATCTGTCTGTCTCTGAGTCTATCTAGCTATCTGTCTGTCTCTGAGTCTATCTAGCTATCTGTCTGTCTCTGAGTCTATCTAGCTATCTGTCTGTCTCTGAGTCTATCTAGCTATCTGTCTGTCTCTGAGTCTATCTAGCTATCTGTCTGTCTCTGAGTCTATCTAGCTATCTGTCTGTCTCTGAGTCTATCTAGCTATCTGTCTGTCTCTGAGTCTATCTAGCTATCTGTCTGTCTCTGAGTCTATCTAGCTATCTGTCTGGCTCTGAGTCTATCTAGCTATCTGTCTGGCTCTGAGTCTATCTAGCTATCTGTCTGGCTCTGAGTCTATCTAGCTATCTGTCTGGCTCTGAGTCTATCTAGCTATCTGTCTGGCTCTGAGTCTATCTAGCTATCTGTCTGGCTCTGAGTCTATCTAGCTATCTGTCTGTCTCTGAGTCTATCTAGCTATCTGTCTGTCTCTGAGTCTATCTAGCTATCTGTCTGTCTCTGAGTCTATCTAGCTATCTGTCTGTCTCTGAGTCTATCTAGCTATCTGTCTGTCTCTGAGTCTATCTAGCTATCTGTCTGTCTCTGAGTCTATCTAGCTATCTGTCTGTCTCTGAGTCTATCTAGCTATCTGTCTGTCTCCGAGTCTATCTAGCTATATGTCTGTCTCCGAGTCTATCTAGCTATCTGTCTGTCTCCGAGTCTATCTAGCTATCTGTCTGTCTCTGAGTCTATCTAGCTATCTGTCTGGCTCTGAGTCTATCTAGCTACCTGTCTGTCTCTGAGTCTATCTAGCTATCTGTCTGTCTCTGAGTCTATCTAGCTATCTGTCTGGCTCTGAGTCTATCTAGCTATATGTCTGTCTCTGAGTCTATCTAGCTATCTGTCTGTCTCTGAGTCTATCTAGCTATCTGTCTGTCTCTGAGTCTATCTAGCTATCTGTCTGTCTCTGAGTCTATCTAGCTATCTGTCTGTCTCTGAGTCTATCTAGCTATCTGTCTGTCTCTGAGTCTATCTAGCTATCTGTCTGTCTCTGAGTCTATCTAGCTATCTGTCTGGCTCTGAGTCTATCTAGCTATCTGTCTGTCTCTGAGTCTATCTAGCTATCTGTCTGGCTCTGAGTCTATCTAGCTATCTGTCTGTCTCTATCTAGCTATCTGTCTGTCTCTTTGTCTATCTAGCTATCTGTCTGTCTCTGAGTCTATCTAGCTATCTGTCTGTCTCTGAGTCTATCTAGCTATCTGTCTGTCTCTGAGTCTATCTAGCTATCTGTCTGTCTCTGAGTCTATCTAGCTATCTGTCTGTCTCTGAGTCTATCTAGCTATCTGTGTGCATATCTTTTTATCTCTTCTATAAATCTACATCCCTCTCTCTACATACCGTTCCCTCTCACTTCCTCTCTCTCTACATACCGTTCCCTCTCACTTCCTCTCTCTCTACATACCGTTCCCTCTCACTTCCTCTCTCTCTACATACTGTTCCCTCTCACTTCCTCTCTCTCTACATACCGTTCCCTCTCACTTCCTCTCTCTCTACATACCGTTCCCTCTCACTTCCTCTCTTTCTACATACCGTTCCCTCTCACTTCCTCTCTCTCTACATACCGTTCCCTCTCACTTCCTCTCTCTCTACATACCGTTCCCTCTCACTTCCCCTCTCTCTACATACCGTTCCCTCTCACTTCCTCTCTCTTACTGCCCCTCCCCTATTGTTCTCTCTCTCTCTCTCTCTCTCTCTCTCTCTCTCTCTCTCTCTCTCTCTCTCTCTCTCTCTCTCTCTCGCTCTCTTAAAGGATACAGTGTGTCTCTTGGAGTGAGTTCTACAGTGTTTACTGGACTGTATAGTGAGTTATGGTCGTAGAGGGAGACATTGGTGAAGATAAAATGGTGCAGCAGCTCTCAACCGGTGATAGACTAGCCTTTCACACACACACACACACACAGACACATACACACACACACACGCAGACACACACACACACACACATGATTGCACTCCAGAAAATGTAGACTAGCCTATATTGCCTTAATATACTGTAGCATGCATCTAAAAAATTTATTCTATGTGCTGCTAAATGCCCACTCCAATAAATCAAAGGAAAGCTAATTCACTACATGGTGGCTGTGTGTGTTTGTGTATGTGTGTTTGTGTTTGTCAGTGGAAGCTGCTAATGAGATAATAATCAGAGGGGGGCAACACCTCAAAGTGCCACTGAGCATCATGGGTTGTGATGACCCGTTGCGCCTCAAAGAAACTCCCTCTCTATACACTTCCTCTCTTCCACCCTCCCATCATCCTTTCTCCCTCTCCTTCTCTCTCTCTTTCTCCCCTTCTCTCTCTATACTAAGCCCAGGTAAGAGTAGTGTGAAGGATTCAAGCCTGGGTCTCCTGCACACAGTTGCAGACTTAGCATTAGGCAGAAGAAGCAATTGCCTCAGGCCTCACATCCTCAAGGGGCCTCGTGAGCTGGGCATAATTTAATATATATTTATATATACATCTACGCTGAGTATACAAAATATTAAGAACACCTGCTCTTTCCATGACATAGACTGACCAGGTGAATCCAGGTGAAAGCTATGATCCCTTATTGATGTCACTTTTTAAATCCACTTCAATCAGTGTAGATGAAGGGGAGGAGACAGGTTAAAGTATTGAGACTATTGAGACATGGATTGTGTATGTGTGCCATTCAGAGGGTGAGTGGATAATATTTAAGTGCATTTGAACGGGGTATGGTAGTAGGTGCCAGGGACACCGCTTTGTGTCAAGAACTGCAATGCTGCTGGGTTTTTCACGCAGTTTCCCGTGTATCAAGAATGGTCCACCGCCCAAAGGACATCCAGCCAACTTGACACAACTGTGGGAAGCATTGGAGTCAACATGGGCCAGCATCCCTGTGGAACGCTTTCGACACCTTGTAGAGTCCATGCCCTGACGAATTGAGGCTGTTCTGAAGGCAAAGGGGGGTTCCTGTGCATTGTTTCACGCAATATGATTGCAAACGTGGCTTTCATTGAAATGAAGCTGCAGCAATGAGGTGCTTTCAGAGCGGGACAGAGAAAAGAAAGAAAGAAGATAGAATTTTAACAGAGATATTACACAAGTTAACACATTTCTTTAGTAGAAAGACAGTGTGCTGCTGATATGCATGTGTAGCCCATGGCATGTCATACTAGTTTTGGTCAGACAGCATCAGATACATGGGCTACATATAGTAAGATAGAGGGGCGCTGTTTCGCTCGCTCGGATGCTTTCTCCGGTGAGATAGTTTCAGACACTTGCGAATTGAAGGAAAGTTGTCAGGTGCACAGTGCCCTGTTCGGATGCTGGAATTATTTTGGATGAACATGTGAAGGCAACCTACTTTTTGAAGACTGACCTCTGCCTGGGGCCTCCAAATTACTAAGTCTGCCCCTGTTTGCACGCCACAAGATCTTAGTCCTGGGAGGTAAAACAAGAGCTAACACAAGATCTTAGACCTGGGAGCTAACACAAGATCTTAGTCCTGGGAGATAACACAAGATGTTAGTCCTGGGAGCTAACAAGATCTTAGTCCTGGGAGCTAACACAAGATCTTGGTCCTGGGAGCTAACACAAGATCTTGGTCCTGGGAGCTTACAAATATCTTAGTTCTGGGAGCTAACACAATATCTTAGTCCTGGCAGCTAACACAAGATCTTAGTCCTGGCAGCTAACACAAGATATTAGTCCTGGGAGCTAACACAAGATCTTAGTCATGGGAGCTAACACAAGTCTTAAGGCATTTAACCCCCTCCACTACAATGGCAGGCGGTAGTTTGACTGAGGAGATTGTGAATGTTTAATATTCCCACATGTTATCTGACAAAGACAGGGGAGATGAGATTCTAATGGAAGTGAGTTGTGATAGGGAGTAAATCTGCTCTGTGTGTGTGTGTGTGTGTGTCTCTGTGAAGCAGGGGTCACGCTCACCCCTCTGTTGTGTGACTTCATCGCTCTGCAGCGTGGGATTCTGGGTAGTAGGCACGGAAGTCTGACCTTGCCCTTCTCTCTGAGTGATTCATCTCACACACACACACACACACACACACACACACACACACACACACAGTATATGGGGTCACATGGATGCATACTGTATCTATGGCCAATAACATGGCTGCTGAATATTTCATAACAGTAGGGTTTAAAAATGGATGGGTAATTTCACTGTCCTGGGGGGAGGCCACCAGAATTAGGTCCACAGCTATATGACCAGGGGCGTAGGAGCGACTCTGACATTGGGGAGGGCGGGGGCACATTTTGCTACAGGGGTCCGGGGCACTTTTTTTTTTTAAAGGTTTTAAATGCTCGTTTCTAGTGACTTTTGAGAAAAGGATACAGACAAATATGAACTAAATGGGCAAATTTACAAGGCTAAGGGTGACCTTGCAGAGAGGCACTTACTCTGGTACAATCCAACCCATCTTGGGGCCATGGCCATTCATACTGTACTGAATACCAGTCTGACTGTTAATGTGGAGATATTCAATGAAACAACTATTTTGTACTCTTTCTCTGCTACTGTATGATTCATTTCCTAGTATTTTTCTCACTTCCCTTATGTCAGGTTGTTACTACTGCTGCTGTACATACTCTATGGTTTGACACTTAACGTCATATTTTCAACTTATAATACAGTTATTATACTGTAATAATAACCAGCAACATGCACAGTTAAAAACATTTAAATCAATAATCAAAAAATAATAAAGGCATGAATCTCCACTTATTATCCAAAATAAAATATAATCATGGCTGCCTGTCTCCTGCCTGAAGTTAACACATGCAATACACCCTCTAGACTTAAGCTGCTGTCATTTCATCAGGGATCAGATGATAATTCAGATTCACACTATGACAGATTATCAGTGTATGAACTCTAAGAGCTTGGAGAGGCATTTCTCACTATCTTACCTGTTTGTTTGTGGCCTCTCTCTCTCTCTCTCTCACTCTCTCTCTCTCTGACTGTCTGTCCGTGGGTATCATCATGGCTGCCTCTCTCCTGCATGAAGTTAACACATACAATACACACTCTAGACCAGGGAAGGGTAACTTTGATGTGGGTGGGGGCCGCAGCGGCTCTCGGGTCTGCCTACCAACATCCATACCCACACATGCGAGCAGAGCCACACGTTTGCTTTACAGAACTTTTTTTGTTGCAGTTTTACTGTCAGTGAGTGCCATATAACAAGTAGAAAACTGCAGATGCACAACCAAGTTTGGAAATTGCACCTTGTGTATTCTACACGTTACCCCCGGCTCCTATGCCCCTGTATATGACACTAAAAGACAGTATATCATTATTACTAGTGCCAGGAGTTGTGAACTGACCATAAAATATAGATCATATTCATCATATTAAAAAAAAAAAAAAAACTGCTAAGACTATCTCAACTGTTGCAGTAGGTCACAGGCCTTGTGGCCTAGCTAGCTAACCCTGACTCTAGCCTAGGCTCCTTATAACCATCTTGTCTCTGCTATCTGTATTACAGTGCTTAGTATAAAACCCTCTAGACTGATGTCAATTGTAGTGGGGTACTTACACAGATTATTCGGTGGAAATGTCACTGCTGAATACCGGGTAACTTTTTATACTAGGAGTGATGGTTGTTGGAACTTGTTACTGCAGCTACAACAGGTCATTTCCCCACGCATCGATCTCCTTGTGCAGCCAGAGCAATTACCTGCCAAATGGTAGGGCCTCAAGCAGAAAGTGTGGGAAAAAACGACATTAGTTCATATAATAGGCCTATTATATGGCAATAATGGGTAAATGTTACCCGACCAGACAGAACAAATAAACATAAACATTGTTTGAAATCATCTAGAGGCTATAGATAGCAGTGGAGGCTGGTGGCAGGAGCTATAGGAGGACGGGCTTATTGTAATGGCTGGAATGGAATTAATGGAACCGTATCAAACACATCAAACATATGAAACTACATGTTTGACTCCGTTCCATTAATTCCATTCCAGCCATTACAATGAGCCCGTCCTCCTATAGCTCCTCCCACCAGCCTCCACTGATAGATAGATCCTCTATCTACCTTGCAAGCTATCTAGACCACTTAAAATCAGCTAAACAGGAACAAAATGAAGATAGCCCACAGATCAGGGCTATTTTCCAGTAGGCCTACCTAATGAATTGTAAAATAGGCTAGTTTACAGCATAGCAGGCTACATAGGCCTGCAATAGGATAATATAAATTTGGTTAATGATATCTAGAGTAGCCTAAACAAGAGCTCTTCGAAATGATATAGCTAGCCTATGCCTCTCTCACTTTATAGGCTATTGAACGGGACGGGCGGAGGAACCGGGACCCGCTTCAGAGAACTAAAGGGACGTCACGACGTGCCATTCGGCTGCGGGAGGGGGGGTGGATAACTAAATAATATATTACTGGTCACGTGGTGTAAGCAGGCTTCTGAATGATTTAAGAAGGCTCTCGCCTCCCTCCGCCCGCTGATGCGCGAGATGCTGCTGCTGCTGAAGAGAGAGAAGGAGAAGAGAGAGAGGGTCGAGATAGAGAGAAAAGAGAGAGAGGAGAGAGAGAGGCAGAGAGAGCGAGAAAGGGCGAGCCAGCGAGAGAGTAGAGAGAGAGAGAGACTGCAGCAGCAACCGACATGGAGCTCGAGCCTTTCCGGGGGAGAGCGAGCATCCTCTAATCCGCCAGGGTCACGGTAGAATGCGTAAGTGAATTTGTTTCTCTCTCTCTCATCCTTTCTCTCCATCGCTGTCCCACTCTCACTCACTCTGTCTGTGTCGTCATTGTTTATGTGTGTGTGAAAATGGCGTATTCGACCCTCGGTGTGTATGTGTGTCCTGCTGTTGATCGCGGTATTGTTTGATGATAAAATGCTTCCTTCTTGAGTTACACTTGCCGGGTGTGTGCGTGTGTGTGCGTGTGTATGTGTTTGGGGTGGGAACTCGCATCCCCGTTGTAGCTGCAGTAGACACCAGAAGAGAGGAGGAAGATACGATTTCGTTATTACATTACCCGACGTAAAGGTATTTGTTTATCAACAGCTAGGGTAAATGTTGAGATCTGCCTGATATCATCACGTAGGAGGCTAAATCTCATCTGATCGCTATTTTATCATAGAAGGACATCTATATATATATATAAGGCTACCGTCTGCTGTGTGTGTGTGTGTGTGTGTGTGTGTGTGTGTGTGTGTGTGTGTGAGAGAGAGAGAGACCGTACGAAATGGATGCTTATCATCCGGTTTGTAGCATCATGTCGGCGAGAGAGAGAGTGTGAGAGAGAGAGGGATCAAATAGAGATCTGTAACTGCAGTATTGCGAGCAGAGCCTTCACACACATTCCTCTCTCTCTGTCTGAGAAGCCAAAAGCTGGAAACATTGATTTCAATTATTTAGGGCTGAGGTTTAAACACACACACACACACACACACACACACACACACACACACACACACTGAGATGTTGAGACAGGTCTGTGTGCCAGAAAGCCTGGAGCCTGAGAACAAACTAATCTCTAATGACATGGCATGAGAGTTCTCTCTCTCTCTCTCACTCTCTCCATCACCCATTCCTCCCATTCCTCCCTTTCTTACTCTAACTCTCTTCCTCACCCACTCTCTCCTCTCTCTGCTCTCCCACTCCTTTACATCTCCCTCTCTCCCTCTCTCCCTCCATCTGTGTGGTGCTGGCCATGGTGCTGAAAGCAGCAGTCATTAACAGGGATTATAAACTGGGTGGTTCAAACCCTGAATGCTGATTGGTTGACAGCCGTGTATGATAAAACATGTATTTTTACTGCTCTAATTACGTTGGTAACCAGTTTATAATAGCAATATAGTGTTGATCAATTCTTGATAATAGTCATGTCTGTTATGTTGTATTAGTTTGGCTACATTCCATTCATGCCAAGGAAGATCACAAGATGTTTTTAACCCTGATGGGGATACCAGCTCAATAATTCACCTCCTGTCATGGTGAGTTACATCGACTGCTCCCTATAAGCTTGTTTGAAATTGATTTAGATCAATCATTCTGCCAACAGGTGTGTTTTGTGTGTGTGTGTAATGCGTAATGATGAAACATCACAGAGTCACAGGTTGCAGCTCTGTGTGTGTGTGTGTGTGTGTGTGTGTGTGTGTGTGTGTGTGTGTGTTTGTGTGTGTGTGTGTGTGTTTTTCCCTTATACTGTGTGTTTTTGTATAAATGTTTGTTTGTGCAAAGTGCCCTTTGCTTGATTGCTTGATAGATTGGTGTGTGTGTGTGTGTGTGTGTGTGTAGATGATGTCATAACCCTTGTTCTACTGCATGTGTGACTCACCATCTCACAAGAACACACAACCTGATTTGGTTTGTGAATGGGAGATAGCCTCACTGACGTCACAGAGCCTGTCTGTGCATAAAAGCTAATACAATCACCTCCACAAACCTCCACACACACACACACACACACACACACCATCACAGAGCCATCTGCATCTCCGTCATCAGCAGCACACCCCCTCCTACCAGACTACAGGACACGTAGATATATAGAGAGAAAGAGAGATAGAGAGAGGGGGGGTGGCCTTGGGGGACAGGTGTGGGAGGTGTTTGTTCCTATTGTAATGTTATCTCTGTGATCTTATTGCATGTCCAATGAAAGGAAATGAATAGGTAGACTATAACTGTAGTTTAATAGAATGACTCTCCTCCTCATCTTTCATCTCATCCTTTTTACTGGGGAGAGGAGAGGAAGACTAGAGTTTTACCAGATCAGGCCACATGGTCGGGATAAACTCTGGGCCCTAGTGATATGTATAGCGTATTGGTGTGGTTACTAATACTTTTAGATATGTGTCACAGTTTGGCAAAATGGTTACCATAGTGATCAGATACAAGGTCATCCAAAGGAATAGAGAGAGAGAGAGAGAGAGAGAGAGAGAGAGAGAGAGAGAGAGAGAGAGAGAGAGAGAGAGAGAGAGAGAGAGAGAGAGAGAGAGAGTGGGAGAGATCAATTGAAATGGATAGGGAGAGGGTTGGACAAAGATATAAAAAGAGAGAGATGGAAGGCTGCTTTCCAGCTGTCTTTCACACTCTCACTACACTCTTGAACTCAGCACTGGAGAGAGAAAGATAGAGAGACTGAAAGAAAGGAAGAGAGAGAGAGAACATTTCTCCTGCGTCAGGTCATAATCTAAATGATGACTTAGCTTTTCTCTGTCTGTGACCTACTCAGAAGAACAGTGGTTGCCATATCAGAACATTGCTGGTTGCCAGATTGGACTGAATCGGTTGCCAGGTTGGACTGAATCGGTTGCCAGGTTGGAATGAATCGGTTGCCAGATTGGACTGAATGAGGCTCTTAGCTTTATTAAGGTACTGAGTTCCAGAAGCTGAATCAGGATGTACTGTACATTCTGTAAATCAGACAGAATGTTGGCTGGAACACACAGCTAAGCACTGTCTTACAACAATAAATCATTCTCATTGATTGGCTGATTGGATAACGAACATTGATTATTATGGTGGATGATTAGGAAGCCAGAAAACAGACAGATGGATTGACAGACAAACAGATGGACGGACGGACGGACAGACAGACAGACCGTCGGACAGGCATGCAAACAGGAAGGCAGAGACAGGCAGATGGACGGACAGACGGACAGACGGACAGAGTACGGCTGGACATTGTAATGGTGTGTTTACTCCTATTCCTCTAGTTAGGGAGGACAGATCATATTGCATTGTGTGTGAGATCAATACTGTGTCTGATGGAAACAGATGAGCTGTTTTATCAGTCTGCTGCTCATCCTTCCATCATCACTACTCCATCATCACCTCTCCATCATCACCACTCCATCATCATCCCTCCATCATCATCCCTCCATCATCATCCCTCATCATCACCCTTCCATCATCATCCCTCCATCACACCCTCCATCATCACCTCTCCATCATCACCCCTCCATCATCATACCTCCATCATCATCCCTCATCATCATCCTTCCATCATCATCTCTCCATCATCATCCCTCCATCATCATCACCCTTCCATCATCATCCCTCATCATCATCCTTCCATCATCAAATATCCATCATCACCCCTCCATCATCATCCCTCCATCATCATCCTTCCATCATCATCCCTCCATCATCATCCCTCCATCATCATCTCTCCATCATCATCCCTCATCATCATCCCTCCATCATCACCCCTCCATCATCATCTCTCCATCATCACCCCTCCATCATCATCTCTCCATCATCATCCCTCCATCATCATCCCTCATCATCCCTGCATCATCATCCCTCCATCATCATCCCTCCATCATCATCTTTTATGTTCTATTATTTACACTCTGCAGGGACAATAGCTGCCATGCCCACCACTCTCCTGTATTGTGCCTTGCTTTGTGGTTAAACTGAAACACACACACACACACACACACACACACACACACACACACATACACACACACACACACATACAACCACTGTGGTGAAACAGCTGGGTAATTGCAGGCCTCGTTTAAGTGGTTGATGGCTGAGAGGCGTGTGTGTAGTGTGTGTGTGTGTGTGTTCGATGATTGAGAGGTTTGTTGGCCCACTTTACACAAATGATTTCTCCCCCTCTTCCTGAGTGCAGCCAGAGGGGGAATAATCGAGAAAGAAACAGAGAGAAAGAAAGAAAGATAATTGAGAGAGGGAAAGAGCTTGGCAGTAATAGCAGTAATCATAGCAGGTTATTTTCCTACCTGGGCCTTACATACTGACTGTGTATTAACTCTTATTCACTTTAGACCAAATGGTTTTATTCAATCATCTTCTATGAGTGCAGTAGTTGACTGATTGGGCAGAGTACAGGGGATTTGTTGATCGAAGACCATGATTGTGTCTCAAATAGCACCCTATTCCCTTTATAGGGCACTACTTTTGACCAGTACTCTGGTCAAAAGTAGTGCACTATATCGGGAATAGGTTGCCATTTGGGACGCATTCCATGTAATTCTTTGTCTATGGCTGTAATTATATTGTGTGTGCTTGTGTGGGCCTGTAACAGAACAATGTGTACTGTCAGATTGGGGGGAGTGGAGGATAGGAGTTGAGTCCTCACAGTCCATCAGCTCTGAGTTCATCTCAGGTCAGATCTAATCAGGAAGTGATGATGACTCACAAGACGTTACAACACAACACAGTCATCTGGAACATACACACATACACACACACACACACGGATATGAACTATCATCTATGACGTGGTGTAATGAGATGGTTGCTATAACAACAGGTCTACAGGGACCAGCTGATAATTAGTTCTCTGTGTTCAGGTAGAAACTAAATGTGTCTGTATGTGTGTGTGTTTACAATAAAGGATGGATAACCTGCCATACCTGCCATATCTTCCCCAATGTGACTGTAACTGTCAAACAGCTGTGGACACGACACAGACATGGAGTCATATATTGTCAGCTGTACTGTACTGTATGTGTAAAAACATGGTGTTTTCTGTTACAGATTGACACCTGAGACAACAGACAACACACGTCTATATCAGCATGAGGAACTGCTGACACCCCCCTCACCTGACTACCAGAGAGAGAAAGACGGAAAGAAGAGAGAACACACTTTTCTTCCTCCCATTCTCCCATCCTCCCATCCTCTCTCCCACTCAACCCATCTGGACAAGGAGAAACGATATTTTCCAGAGAGGAGGAAGTGAACGTCAGAGGATTTTTTTTTAGAAAAAAGCTCAAGCCCTCTCTTGACCTCTAACCCCTGACCTGTGACCTCAGTATGTCAGGTCTGCGTGGTAAGCTGCAGCGTGTCCAGTGGCGGTCAGGATGGCACTCCTTCACCTCCAGAGTCCTCAGGACCAAACCTGTAGAGAGCATGTTGGACTCTGGGACAGGTAGGTGTTTACAGGGGGGTCTCTAGGGGTGTGAGTGAAGGTGGTAATGTGTGTGTGTGCGTGGAGGGGGGGTATATGTGTGGGTATACAGTATGTGTGAATATATGTGTGTACGTTATGTTAACATGTGGGTTTTATGTTAAGGTGTGTGTTTGTATGCTAATGTAAGTGTGTGTGTACAGGTGGTACCAGCAGCCATGGCACCAAACTAGCAAGGGTGTTGTCCACGGTAGACCTGGTGTCACTAGGGGTGGGCAGCTGCGTTGGCACGGGGATGTACGTGGTCTCCGGGCTGGTTGCTAAGGAGATGGCCGGACCTGGCGTCATCGTCTCCTTCATCATCGCTGCTGTCGCCTCTATACTGTCAGGTAAGAACACACACACACACACTTACACACACACACACACACACTTACACACACACACACATCTACAGCTACATGATATTTGTGTGTCTCCCCTTCAGGAGTGTGTTATGCTGAATTTGGGGTGCGCGTTCCCAAGACAACGGGCTCGGCCTACACCTACAGCTACGTGACAGTCGGGGAGTGTGTGGCCTTCTTCATTGGCTGGAACCTGATCCTGGAGTACCTGATTGGTACAGCCGCGGGGGCGTCGGCTCTCAGCAGCATGGCGGACTCACTAGCCAATAAAAGCATCTCTACGTTTATGACAACACACATCGGAACACTCAACGGCCTGGGTGAGTCTGGAGGGGGGAGGAGAGGGGGGAGGAGAGGGGGAGGGGAGGGGTGTGTGGAAGTGAGGAGGGTGTGTGTGGAGTTTCCAGTTGCTGTGACATCATATTCCCTGAGACCTGGGCTGTGTCCAGCATAGAAATATATTGCATAGAACAGCCATGCCTTTCTGACAGGCAGAGTAATAATACAAGTCAGGAGGTTTGACCTTCCTGAAGTCTAGAGTGGCTAGCAGTGTAGAAACAGACAGTGAACGCTCATTCCTCAACATAACAGATGAACACTATTTTTCCTGTTTGTGGATTGTAATCGAGGGTTATGCTACAGTGTTGTGATAGTTGTGTGACAGCCTAGGAACTGTGGAAACAGACAGAGGGAGACAAAATCTCTCTAACAGGAAAAGGAAATGGTAACTTTCCAACAGCTGGCCATCTAGCCTGCCATCCACACACACACACACACACACACACACACACACACACACACACACACACACACACACACACACACACACACTGCTGGTACGGTGCATGACTGTTGACAGTGTGTGTTCATGTGTGTTCTGCTGGTTCAGTTTTTGATAATGGTGGGGCCCAGGCGTCTAATGTAAGCTCTGTTACAGTAAACTATGATATAGGCCCTCATGTGAACCATTTTAACTTTGAGCCTGTTTCTTATGCTGAGGACTATAAAGCACTAAAGGCAATAGACACTAAAAAGTCTGCAGGTCCAGACAACCTGGATCCCTCTTAAAGATAGCAGCTGGTATTATTACTGAACCTGTAGCTTCACATTTTCAACTTGAGTCTCTTGACCAATTCTATACCCAGCATTTGGAAATCAGCGTATGTCCTCCCACTGCTAAAGGGTGGAGATCCCTCAGATGCTATGAACTATCATCCTATCGCCAGACTCCCTATCCTGGCCAAAGTCTGAGTCCCTAGTGAACTCACAGTTAACAAACGTCTTAATTGAAAAGAACATACTGAGCGGGGTTCAGTCTGGCTTTAGATCGGGGAACAGCACCACAACTGCAGCTATGGCAGTGGCAAATGACATCATACATGCACTTGATAAAAAGCAACATTGTGCTGCTCTGTTTGTTGATTTATCAACGGTATTTGATTCAGTTGACCATGAATTGTTGCTAGCTAGACTCAGTAACATTGGTGTCAGTGAAGGGGCAGTAAGTTGGTTTAGGAACTATCTTTCTGACAGAACACAATGTGTATATGCTGACAATCACAAGTCTAGCTTTCTTGCGATTAATAGAGGTGTGCCCCAGGGTTCCATTTTAGCTCCTGTGTTGTTCTCAATTTGTATTAATGATTTGGGAAATGGGATGCAACCAGCAAAGTTGCATCTACAGTGGGGAGAACAAGTATTTGATACACTGTCGATTTTGCAGGTTTTCCTACTTACAAAGCATGTAGAGGTCTGTAATTGTTATCATAGGTACACTTCAACTGTGAGAGATGGAATCTAAAACAAAAATCCAGAAAATCACATTGTATGATTTTTAAGTAATTCATTTGCATTTTATTGCATGACATAAGTATTTGATCACCTACCAACCAGTAAGAATTCCGGCTCTCACAGACCTGTTAGTTTTTGTTTAAGAAGCCCTCCTCTTCTCCACTCATTACCTGTATTAACTGCACCTGTTTGAACTCGTTACCTCTATAAAAGACACCTGTCCAAACACTCAATCAAACAGACTCCAACCTCTCCACAATGGCCAAGACCAGAGAGCTGTGTAAGGACATCAGGGATAACATTGTAGACCTGCACAAGGCTGGGATGGGCTACAGGACAATAGGCAAGCAGCTTGGTGGGAAGGCAACAACTGTTGGCGCAATTATTAGAAAATGGAAGAAGTTCAAGATGACGGTCAATCGGTCTGGGGCTCCATGCAAGATCTCACCTCGTGGGGAATCAATGATCATGAGGAAGGTGAGGGATCAGCCCAGAAATACACGGCAGGACCTGGTCAATGACCTGAAGAGAGCTGGGACCACAGTCTCAAAGAAAACCATTAGTAACACACTACGCCGTCATGGATTAAAATCCTGCAGCGCACGCAAGGTCCCCCTGCTCAAGCCAGCGCATGTCCAGGCCCGTCTGAAGTTTGCCAATGACCATCTGGATGATCCAGAGGAGGAATGGGAGAAGGTCATGTGGTCTGATGAGACAAAAATATAGCTTTTTGGTCTAAACTCCACTCGCCGTGTTTGGAGGAAGAAGAAGGATGAGTACAACCCCAAGAACACCATCCCAACCGGGAAGCATGGAGGTGGAAACATCATTCTTTGGGGATGCTTTTCTGCAAAGGGGACAGGACGACTTCACCGTATTGAGGGGAGGATGGATGGAGCCATGTATCGCGAGATCTTGGCCAACAACCTCTTTCCCTCAGTAAGAGCATTGAAGATGGGTTGTGGCTGGGTCTTCCAGCATGACAACGACCCGAATCACACAGCCAGGGCAACTAAGGAGTGGCTCCGTAAGAAGCATTTCAAGGTCCTGGAGTGGCCTAGCCAGTCTCCAGACCTGAACTCAATAGAAAATCTTTGGAGGGAGCTGAAAGTCTGTATTGCCCAGCGACAGCCCCGAAACCTGAAGGATCTGGAGGTATGGAGGAGTGGGCCAAAATCCCTGCTGCAGTGTGTGCAAACCTGGTCAAGACCTACAGGAAACGTATGATCTCTGTAACTGCAAACAAAGGTTTATGTACCAAATATTATGTTCTGCTTTTCTGATGTATCAAATACTTATGTCATGCAATAAAATGCAAATGAATTACTTAAAAATCATACAATGTGATTTTCTGGATTCCGTCTCTCACAGTTGAAGTGTACCTATGATAAAAATTACAGACCTCTACATGCTTTGTAAGTAGGAAAACCTGAAAAATCGGCAGTGTATCAAATACTTGTTCTCCCCACTGTATATGCAGATGATACAGTCATATATTCATGTGCTCCTTCTCTGGTTCAGGCTATTGAAGAGCTTCAGACTGCTTTTCAGTCACTGCAGGTCTCCCTTTATGGTCTCAAACTGGTCTTGAATGTACAAAAACAAAAATCATGACCTTTACCAGAGCAAGCACTCAGCCAGAGAAGGTTAGCATTGTCACATCTGGTGGCTTATCCATTGAAAAAGTGTCATCCTACAAATACCTAGGTACATGGTTGGATGACAAGTTGTCCTTTAAAGTTCATATGGATAATCTTGTGAGGAAGCTTCAATTGAAACTGGGTTTATTTTCGTAATACGGCTTGCTTCCCGCTTATGGCTAGAAAGAAGCTTGTTCAGGCCACTTTTCTCTCTGTAATTGATTAAGGTGACTTGTTGTATATGCATGCAGCCTCCTCTGTCTTACAGAGACTGGACTATGTCTATCATGCATCCTTGCTCTTTATTACAAATGCCAAGTCACTCACCCACCATTGCACATTGTACCAAATGGTGGGTTGGACCTCACTTTATATGCGCAGAAAGCTACATTTGTATGTGTTCATCTACAAAGCCCTTTTGGGTAAACTCCCTCTTTACCTCTGTAGTCTGGTCTCCATCACCACCAGCAGTTACCATACCCAGTCTGCTAGGTGGTTGCTACTTAAAGTCCCCAGGACATGTACAGTATTAGGCAAGACTGCCTTCTCGTCTTGTGCACCAGAGGCATGGAATAGTCTACAATCCATGCTTCATCTAGATATGTTAGTGCCACTGAATGAATTTACATTTTTGATAGAGACTGTTACAGAGGAGTGTAAATGCTTATTTTAGGCTGGATCATGTTGTTGAATTATATTGTTTTGTTGTATGTTTTAATTCTGTAATGTATTGATTGTTGCGGTCTTCTTGGCCAGGTCTCCCTTGAAAAAGAGACTCTGGGTCTCAATGGGCTTTTCCTGGTTAAATCTTTTATTTTTACCTCTCGGTGTGGTATGTATTTAACTCCCTCTCTCCCTCTCCTCCTCCCCTACCTCACCCCTCCCTCTCTCCCTCCCTCCTCCCTCCCTCCCTCCTCCCCTCCCTCCACTCCCCCTCTAGGTAAAGGAGAGCAGTCGTACCCAGACCTCCTGGCCTTGCTGATAGCAGTGATAGTGACAGTGATCGTGGCCCTGGGGGTGAAGAACTCAGTAGGGTTTAATAATGTGTTGAATGTGATCAACCTGATGGTGTGGGTCTTCATGATGGTGGCCGGACTCTTCTTCGTCAACGGACACAACTGGGACGATGGAAGGTTCCTACCCTTCGGGTGGTCAGGGGTGAGACACACAAACAGACGTATATACCTACGCACACACTATTACACACACACATTGGTAGGCATGCAGATATGCAATGAATTGTGATATTCCACTCATTAGTCAACTTCTCCTACTTCACTAGCTAGGTCTAGATAGCAACAATGCTAACTAACGGCTAACTCTAGCTCAACTGTTGGTGGAATCATAATGCCAAAAGCGATTGTGTTTTAAGACACCCCTAACCCTCTGTCTCTCTCCTGTGTGTGTTTATACCAGGTGATGCAGGGAGCGGCAACATGTTTCTATGCCTTTATAGGGTTTGACATCATCGCTACAACAGGAGAGGAAGCAAAAAGTCCCAACACCTCTATACCCTATGCTATTACTGTTTCACTCATCACCTGCCTTACTGCATACGTCTCTGTGAGTACACACACACACCGGCACACGCGCGCATACACACTCGAACACGTGCGCACACACACATGCACGCGCTCACACACAAACACACAGACATACACACATGTACCGGTACCCCCTGTATATAGCCTCCCTACTGTTATTTTATTTTACTTTAATTATTTTTTATGTATCTATTTTTCACTTAACACTTTTTTTTTTCTTTCTTAAAAAACTGCATTGTTGGTTAAGGGCTGTAAGTAAGCATTTCACTGTAAGGTCTACATCTGTTGTATTCGACGCATGTGGCAAATAACATTTGATTTGATTTGATACACACACAGATACACACACACACAAACATACATATACACACACACATACACGTCCATGCCCTATTCGGTACAAATGACATCATTTGCCCTCAAGAGTTTGTCAGAATGTATGATTTCTGGTTGGTTAGACTCTCTCTATGTGTGTCTGTGGTTTTGGATATAGACTCTATCTATATACTCTTATTGTTTCAGATATAGACTCTATCTATATACTCTATGGTTTCAGATAGAGACTATATCTATATGCTCTATGGTTTCAGATATACTCTATCTATATACTCTATGGTTTCAGATATACTCTACCTATATGCTCTATGGTTTCAGATAGAGACTCTATCTATATACTCTATGGTTTCAGATAGAGACTATATCTATATACTCTATGGTTTCAGATATACTCTATCTATATACTCTATGGTTTCAGATAGAGACTCTATCTATATACTCTATGGTTTCAGATATATATTATATCTATATCTCTGGTTTAGGAGGTTGTTGATCTCTCAGTAAGAGATGGCCTTTTTATTCCTCTCGATTCCTCCATAATCTCTGCATCCTAATCTCTATCTCTCTCAATCTCTCTCTCTCTCTCTCTCTCTCTCTCTCTCTCTCTCTCTCTCTCTCTCTCTCTCTCTCTCTCTCTCTCTCTCTCTCTCTCTCTCTCTCTCTCTCTCTCTCTCTCTTTCTGATCTGTGACAGATGGCCGCATGACTTCACACGTCAGTTTGCATAGATCACACAGGCGCAGTCACACACGTGCACACACACACACACACACACACACACACACACTCACACTCACTAGAGTTAGTTTGGGCAGTGATTGCAGACATGCACACGTGAGTTTATCTTCATATCCCTGACTTTAACGTGGTGTGTGATATTAATGTGTTCTTTTTCTTTCTTTCTCTTTCTCTCTCTCTCTCTCCCTCTCTCTCTCTCTCTCTCTCTCTCTCTCTCTCTCTCTCTCCCTCTCTCTCTCTCTCTCTCTCTCTCTCTCTCTCTCTCTCTCTCTCTCTCTCTCTCTCTCTCTCTCTCTCTCTCTCTCTCTCTCTCTCTCTCTCTCTCTCTCTCTCTCTCTCTCTCTCTCTCTCTCTCTCTCTGTCTCTAGGTATCAGTGATTCTGACTCTGATGGTTCCCTATACAGAGATAGATGCAGACGCTCCTCTGATGGAGATGTTTGCTGTCCATGGCTGTTACTTTGCTAAGTACATAGTAGCAGTAGGTTCTGTAGCTGGCCTGTCTGTCAGTCTCCTGGGCTCTCTGTTCCCCATGCCACGAGTCATCTACGCTATGGCTGGAGACGGTCTGCTGTTCAGGTGACAACACACACATGGACACACTCATATACACACACACGGACATGATCATACACTAACGCATGTGTGTATGTGTGTGTCTAGGTTCCTGGCCCATGTGTCTCCATACACTGAGACTCCAGCACTAGCATGTGTTGTGTCTGGCTGTCTGGCTGCTCTCCTCTCTCTCCTCGTCTCCCTACGAGATCTCATAGAGATGATGTCCATAGGAACACTACTGGCTTACACACTGGTGAGTTACACACACACACACTCACACATTCACACACACACACACACACTAACTCTCACTCCTCTCTACCTCTTCCAGGTTAGTGTGTGTGTGTTGTTGCTACGCTACCAGCCAGAATCAGACATCCACGGCTTTGTGAACTTCCTGTCTGAGGAGCAGTCCAATAAGAAGAAGGAGGGCGTGTTAGCCGAGTGTGAGAAGGAAGTGTGTTCTCCAATCAGTGAAGTAGATGACTACGGAGGACCTCAAACTAACACCTGTGGAGCTAAGAATCTCCCCTCGCTAGGTGCAAACACACACACACACACACACTTCCGTCCTACTAACCTAATACCATATTACCATATTACCCTAACATTGTAATATTGTAATATTGTAACATTGTAACATTGTAATATTGTAATATTGTAACATTGTAACATTGTAACATTGTAATATTGTAATATTGTAACATTGTAACATTGTAATATTGTAATCCAGGCGACAACGAGATGCTGATTGGTAAACCAGATAAAACCACTTACACTGCCAGCCACCCGAACTACGGCACCGTCGACATGGGCTCCGGCATCGAATCAGAAGAGTCGGAGGGCGGGATGTCGTGGAGGCTGAAGAAGCTGATTGGTCCACGGTACTACACCATGAGGATCCGATTGGGCCTGCCAGGGAAGATGGACCGGCCCACTCCGGCAACAGGGAAGACAGTTACTGTCTGTGTCCTCCTCCTCTTCCTCGCCGTCTTCATCTTCAACTCCTTCATCATCTTCGGTGAGGAGACGTCTCTGTTCAACACTCAGTACTATTGAAACTATACTCCCACTGATACACCATTCGTTTCTGTATTATATCAAACTTTAATTACAAAACAAATGTGTAAGATTCAAACCCACATTTCTCAAATGACTTGCACTCAACAACATACATCTAAAACTACACAAACCAAACTAACTGCAAACTGCTAAATCATTTAATTCTATCATATTATATTATTCCATTGAAATGATGACGTTTCTGCATTCACTCCTATATATTCTACAATAAAGTCCCCAGTGAAACAGCGCCGGAGAAGATGGCTGCCGTTTTACAGCCCTCTAACCAATTGTACTATTATGTGTGTTTTTCCGCGTTATTTGTAATTTATTTTGTACATAATGTTTCTGCCATCGTCTCTTATAACCAAAAAGAGTTTCTGGATATCAGGACAGCGATTACTCACCTCGTATTGGACGAAGATTTTTTCTTCAAAGAGGCGGCCGCGAAGGATATCATACAGACACCCGACAAGGCCCAAATCCCCGTCATTCGCGTGAGGAAGAGACGGAGATATCGTGGACGTAGATCGGGGTGCCTTGTAAGGATCCGACGGCGAGCGAGTAAACTGCCTCTTCCATCAATCCTATTAGCCAACGTTCAATCATTTGAAAATAAATTGGATGACCTAAGATTACGGTTATCCTACCAACGGGACATTAAAAACTGTAATATCTTATGTTTCACCGAGTCGTGGCTGAACGACGACATGGATAACATACAGCTAGCGGGCTATACGCTACATCGGCAGGATAGAACGGCTGACTCCAGTAAGACAAGGGGTGGCGGTCTGTGTATATTTGTAAACAACAGCTGGTGCACAAAATCAAATACTAAGGAAGTCTCGAGGTTTTGCTCGCCTGAGGTAGAGTATCTTATGATAAGCTGTAGACCACACTATTTACCAAGAGAGTTTTCATCTATATTTTTCATAGCTGTCTATTTACCACCACAAACCAATGCTGGCATTAAGATTGCACTGAATGAGTTGTACAAGGCCATAAATCAACAGGAAAACGCTCATCCAGATGCAGCGCTCCTAGTGGCCGGGGACTTTAATGCAGGGAAACTTAAATCCGTTCTACCTAATTTCTACCAGCATGTTAAATGTGCAACCAGAGGGAAAAAAACTCTAGACCACCTTTACTCCACACACAGAGACGCATACAAAGCTCTCCCTCGCCCTCCATTTGGCAAATCTGACCATAACTCTATCCTCCTGATTCCTGCTTATAAGCAAAAACTAAAGCAGGAAGCACCAGTGACTCGGTTAATAAAAAAGTGGTCAGATGACGCAGATGCTAAGCTACAGGACTGTTTTGCTAGCACAGACTGGAACATGTTCCGGGATTCTTCAGACAGCATTGAGGAGTACACCACATCAGTCACTGGCTTCATCAATAAGTGCATCGATGATGTCGTCCCCATAGTGACTGTACGTACATACCCCAACCAGAAGCCATGGATTACAGGAAACATCCGCACTGAGCTAAAGGGTAGAGCTGCCGCTTTCAAGGAACGGGACTCTAACCGGACGCTTATAAGAAATCCCGCTATGCACTCCGACGAACCATCAAACAGGCAAAGAGTCAATACAGGACTAAGATTGAATCGTACTACACTGGCTCTGACGCTCGTCGAATGTGGCAGGGCTTGAAAACTATTACAGACTACAAAGGGAAGCACAGCCGCGAGCTGCCCAGTGACACAAGCCTACCAGACGAGCTAAACCACTTCTATGCTCGCTTCGAGGCAAGCAACACTGAAGCATGCATGAGAGCACCAGCTGTTCCGGATGACTATGTGATCACGCTCTCCGTAGCCGATGTGAGTAAGACTTTTAAGCAGGTCAACATTCACAAGGCCGCAGGGCCAGACGGATTACCAGGACGTGTACTCCGAGCATGTGCTGACCAACTGGCAAGTGTCTTCACTGACATTTTCAACATGTCCCTGACTGAGTCTGTAATACCAACATGTTTCAAGCAGACCACCATAGTCCCCGTGCCCAAGGACTCTAAGATAACCTGCCTAAATGACTACCGACCCGTAGCACTGACGTCTGTAGCCATGAAGTGCTTTGAAAGGCTGGTCATGGCTCACATCAACAGCATTATCCCAGAAACCCTAGACCCACTCCAATTTGCATACCGCCCCAACAGATCCACAGATGATGCAATCTCTATTGCACTCCACACTGCCCTTTCCCACCTGGACAAGAGGAACACCTACGTGAGAATGCTATTCATTGACTACAGCTCAGCATTCAACACCATAGTGCCCTCTAAGCTCATGACTAAGCTAAGGATCCTGGGACTAAACACCTCCCTCTGCAACTGGATCCTGGACTTCCTGACGGGCCGCCCCCAGGTGGTAAGGGTAGGTAACAACACATCTGCCACACTGATCCTCAACACGGGGGCCCCTCATGGGTGCGTGCTCAGTCCCCTCCTGTACTCTCTGTTCACCCATGACTGCATGGCCAGGCACGACTCCAACACCATCATTAAGTTTGCCGACGACACAACAGTGGTAGGCCTGATCACCGACAACGATGAGACAGCCTATAGGGAGGAGGTCAGAGACCTGGCCGTGTGGTGCCAGGACAACAACCTCTCCCTCAACGTGACCAAGACAAAGGAGATGATTATGGACTACAGGAGAAAAAAAGAGGACTGAGCACGCCCCCATTCTCATCGACAGGGCTGTAGTGGAACAGGTTGAGAGCTTCAAGTTCCTTGGTGTCCACATCACCAACGAACTATCATGGTCCAAACACACCAAGACAGTCGTGAAGAGGGCACGACAAAGCCTATTCCCCCTCAGGAGACTGAAAAGATTTGGCATGGGTCCTCAGATCCTAAAAAAATTCTACAGCTGCACCATCGAGAGCATCCTGACTGGTTGCATCACCGCCTGGTATGGCAACTGCTTGGCCTCCGACCGCAAGGCACTACAGAGGGTAGTGCGTACGGCCCAGTACATCACTGGGGCCAAGCTTCCTGCCATCCAGGACCTCTATACCAGGCGGTGTCAGAGGAAGGCCCTCAAAATTGTCAAAGACTCCAGCCACCCTAGTCATAGACTGTTCTCTCTGCTACCGCACGGCAAGCGGTACCGGAGTGCCAAGTCTAGGTCCAAAAGACTTCTCAACAGCTTCTACCCCCAAGCCATAAGACTCCTGAACAGCTAATCATGGCTACCCGGACTATTTGCACTGCCCCCCCACCCCATCCTTTTTATGCTGCTGCTACTCTGTTAATTATTTATGCATAGTCACTTTAACTCTACCCACATGTACATATTACCTCAACTACCTCAACTAGCCGGTGCCCCCGCACATTGACTCTGCAACGGTACCCCCCTGTATATATATAGCCTCCCTACTGTTATTTTATTTTACTTCTGCTCTTTTTTTTCTCAACACTTTTTGTTGTTGTTGTTTTATTTTTAAAAATAAATGCACTGTTGGTTAAGGGCTGTAAGTAAGCATTTCACTGTAATGTCTGCACCTGTTGTATTCGGCGCATGTGACCAATAAAATACGATTTGATTTGATTTGATTTGAACTTCTCTCTTCTCTTCTCCAGGTGCGGCCAGCATCGGTGATGGCAGCTGGTGGGCCCTTCTCCTGCTGATCTTCCTGGTCATCTTCATGGCTCTCCTCCTCATCATCATCCTGCAGCAGCCAGAGAACCCTAAGCGACTGCCTTACATGGCTCCGGCTGTTCCCTGGGTTCCTGCTGCTGCCATGCTGGTCAACAGCTACCTGATGTTAAAACTGTCTGCTATCACCTGGATACGCTTCGCTGTCTGGTGCTTCCTAGGTGCGTTAATGGAGAGAAGTGTGGATGGATGGATGGATGAAGGTACATGTGTCTATGTACCACATACTCTAACACTGTGCGAGTGTGTGTGCGCGCGTGTGTGCGTGTGTTTGTATGCATGTGTGTGTGTGTGTGTGTGTTCGTATGCATGTGTGTGTGTGTGTGCGTCTCTCTCTGCGTGTTGGTGTGTGTCTCCCCTTCAGGTATCCTGATCTACTTTGGCTATGGGATGTGGAACAGTACATTAGAGATCAGGTCCAGGGAGCAGGAGGTCCATGCGTCTACATACCAGCGCTACGATGGCCACCATGCAGGGGTGGACGACGGCTTCTCAGGCTTCAGCGTTGACGACGACCTCTACCCCCCTAGCAACAACGACCCCTGGGCCCCACCAGGCGGTGTTGACGGGTCAGGGCAGGTACCCCCCAAGGCAGATGATGATGATTGGACGGATCCGAAGGGAGGAGCTAACAGAGCGCTAGCGGAGGAGGACCCAATGGATTTCTGAGAAGAACGGAATGATGGACGGATGGATGGACTGATGTTTCCCAGAGGATTGATAGATGTTATTGTTGTTAACACCTGAATGTACTGCCTACTGTTGGCTGCCTGCCTGCCTGCTGTGTGTGTGTGTGTGTGTGTGTGTGTGTGTGTGTGTGTGTGTGTGTGTGTGTGTGTGTGTGTGTGTGTGTGTGTGTGTGTGTGTGTGTGTGTGTGTGTGTGTGTGGGTTCCTTGTTACATACTTTCAGTAGTTTTTTTTAGTTTTTTATATCCCTTTCATTGAGTTCCAAAGGAAATATGATCCTATGGAGGAAAGCTGTAGACTACAAATTACAAACAGTGGAAGGGGTCTTTGGGTTGATTTGGTGATGGGCATACAGTGAATGTATTTTCCTCTCACTATAGACAGTCCAGAGTTATGACAGACTGGGAGCGAGTCAGCATTTCCTGGTTCACCACACACATAGAAAGCTGTCAGAGCGCTGAGCCGAGGTCACTTACTGTCACTGGTCCAGTTGTCTCAGCTGCTTCTCTCATCTTACAGAGAAGAAACCAGCTACACACACACACACAGACACACACCCACCTCTCCAGTCTCTATCTAGGAAGGAGGGGGGCTGATGGTGTTTTTGGACTTTGCTTGCAATAGTGCCTTCATCTGTGTGTGCACGTGTGTGCGTGTATGTTTTTCTTTGGGCTGTGTGTGTGTGCATGCGTGCGTGTGTGTGTATGTGTGTGTGTATGCTTTTACACCTTGTATCTATGTCCCCTTTAGGGTCTTAGGAGTGAAGTGTGTTTGTGACTTCTTTTGCTCCATCCCACTCTCTCTGAATTCTCACCCATTCTCACCCCCAAGCCCCTGTTGCTGCATTGCTAGAGCTCAGAATTAAAAGGTTCTAAATGACAGTTTTTTTCTAAACAGAGTTATGGACACCACCATGCTCTAAACAATGTTCTCTACCTACATCTCAAAATTAATGTTACTATGTTAGAAAGAAGACGAGATAAGAATTGCTCTCAAGATAAGAATTGCTCTCACATAAGCCAAATATCTCTGAATGTTTAGTCACATAGAACCCTCTAATTCTAAGGTCTCTACCCCCTTGGGGAAGCCTTATCTGTTAAATGCACTGAACTGAAGATGCCACGCGACCCTTCCTACTCTCCTCGACCCCTAACCGCTGACCTCCATCCCTAACTTCACCACCCAGGGTTCTCTCTGCTGTTCAGGCGTGGGCTCGCTTGTGTTGTCCAGTGAAACACACACATACATACACATACGCACACAAACACACACACACATACAGTTCAGCTGAACCCAAAACCAGAAAGGGGCTTCAGTAGGTACTCTGTGCTCCTTAGTTGTACTGTAAATATTATGTCTCTGTGTGTGTGTGTGTGTGTGTGTGTGTGTGTGTGTGTGTGTGTGTGTGTGTGTGTGTGTGTGTGTGTGTGTGTGTGTGTGTGTGTGTGTTCCATGCCTGTGGCTATGTGACGTGGCTGGCTGGTGAATGTGATAGCATGCTAATTTGTATAGCATGGTTGTAGATGTTGTATTTGCATGTGGTGACCGACGGCCAAGAGACATCATAGAACTAACAACACCCTACTCCAAACTGACCCCTGACCCCTGACCCCTGACAAGGGAAACTATAGGGCGAAGGGGACAGGTCGATCTGGACCTGGGGTATGATATGTAGCAAATTTAGGAGGTGGTGGTTGAGGGGTTCTTTGGTATCATTCCCACCACTAACTCCACCCCTTACCCCCACACCTGTGTTTACAAAGCAAGCCAAAGTCCACAACGTTTGTTAACTTTGTAGAGAACAAAACAACCATGAGAATCCATTAGACTAGACTATAGACCTGTATAATAGATTGAAGTCACTCACGGTATATTAAAGGGTTACACCGTAACCCTATACGTTCTGCTTATAAACTGTTCATAATCATTATAACAGGGTTTGTTTAAGTCAAATTGAATTATGAACGTTAACTATTCAATCAGGATTCACCTGGAACCAAGTATAAAAAGACCCAAATAATTCAATTTTTCTATTGATATTGATACAGTTTACTAAGGGTTAACTGCATATCTAATGATGGTTTAGAAGCCGTTTCTAAGCAGAATTCAAGTTTTACTGAAGACACTTGCTAAAGTAGACACATGCAATTACATTCACTAGCTGGAGTAAATACATACAGTTATATCCAACAGCATCGACACATAAACATGAGGAAAAACTATCAAACAAAAATAGGAGTAAACAAAAAAAAAACTAATTATTTTTCTACTGCTGGGTCACGCCTACACCTATGGTCCTCCAATGGTTGGCCTCCACAGTAAGTGGGTGAGGTTTATTCACTTTCACTTCCTGTATTTCGCCCAACAGAGCCCAGCTTGGGAGGAAATGGTGAAAGCTTATATTTTTAACTACTTCCATCTCTCTAGTCCTATAAGGCTAAGTTAAAAACATTTTATCTTTTCTTTTAAAGATCTTATAACATTTATTCCAGTCTAAAGTAGGCAAATTAGAAGGTTTAGACCAAAAACAATATAAAAACAATAAAACACTATTTTATTACAACACTAAAGAGAATGTTGCCACTGTTGCTTTTAAAGTCAGACCTGCTGTTTGTTTGTTTATTTTGTCTCGGAGGAGAAGGTGTGCCATGTTTCTGTCCACTTCCTGGTATTCAATCATAATGCATTCCAGTTTGAACCGCACAGAACGTCAACAATCCTCCTAACAGCTTCCTAAAGTCCGTTTAGGGACGGGTGATATAAATTAACGCCAGCTATCCACATTGGTTCAATTGCTGGTTTTTTCAATAGGTCAATGAAATGCGCTGCGATTGAATTCCTGCCTCTATCTCTCTCCTGTGGCTGGGTGTCTTTGTGGGTTGTTGAGACTGGCTTCTGTTTGCTGACTAGATATTTGTTTTTCTTCTGTATATTTTTGGTATCTGAAGTTGTGAAATGTTCTGATGTATTTGGGGTTTTCTGTTGGTGTTTTAATATAGTTTTTTCTCCATGACTTGGTCTGAAATGACACCCTATCAGGACTCTGGCCAAAAGTAGTGCACTTTTAAAGGAATAGGGTGTAGTTTGGGAGTCTGGCCCTGTGTGTGTTTCTGCTCCTGAGTGCGCTTGTTTAAGCTGAGTTCTCGGTATCGCCTCCATGCAACAATGAAACATTATTTATTGCAAATATGAACTGGACTGGCTCTGTTTTTGTCACAGAAACATGCATGAACACACACACACACATACACACACGCTGCGACATAGAGGAGGAAATTATAGGACAGTGTGTATCAGTGTATCACAGGGAACAGAGCCTTCTGTGCTGAGCTAACCAGGACAAGGTCAGAGTCACACCACTGATAACACACTTTATAACAATGCCCTGGGTGAACACACACACATACGTCTGTGTCCTCACTCAGTGCGAAAAACAGACAGTTCACGAGGCCAGATGTGCTTCAGGGAACACAGACTAGGATTACTGATTACATCACACACACACATGCTACACATCCTGTGTTTTTGGGGTCAGATAGAACCGGAGCAGCAGTGAGAACACCTCTGATGTCAGTGTTTATTTTGCTACAGTTAGGGAAACATGGCTGGAGAGGGGGAGTGAGTAGAGGATTCCTGTGTGGGGTGTTTGAACATTTGACAGAAATGTTGGGGCAGTTAGCTAGTCATTTTACTTGACATGAAAAACATTGGGACTTTTTTATTTATTATTATTATTCATATTAACCCAATCACATTTTTATTTATTACAGAAAATCTAACAAAAACACTGGGATAGCACAATAAATAAACCAAGATAAACACTGTTATGGCGGACAAGTTCCAGAAACGTTTGTGTTTTTACAAAGAGTTGTTGTTAGAACTACAGAGAGGGAGTCTGGTGGATAGACCACATAATGAACAAACACATCTGAAATGACACCCCAGTGTGCTGCGTTACTATTGGCCAGAGACACATACTATGTAGTGTTTGCCCCACCGGTCCTTTGTAGTGCACTATATAAGGTAGGGTGTCATTAGAGATGAAAAAGGAAGGGGCCATGTTGACAGAACTATGAAACCTGAAGACATAGAAACAGTACAGAGCCTCTCCTACACATACGGCTCAAACGTGAAATGAATAACATTATCTTAACAATTTTAGTTGTAGATCTCTCTGTCAAAACATAATTTATTCATTAATGTCACTCAAGCCCTCGAGGGGCTCGATTCAATCCGTAGCGCTAAAGAACTGCGTTAGGAATTTAAAGGCAATGTTCCCGTGTTAGCAGAGACTGCATTCACGGTCAAGGCTGCATACAGTATAAATATGTTAGCTGACAACGTCACGAAAACGATGTGCATGCTTCCATGGGGTAGAAGTCAGTGTGTTGTTGTGATTCTGGATGGCCAGATAGATAGCAAGAATGACAAGAAACTGCCATGTAGGGAATCGTAAGTAGCTCGTTTCCTCTTATTCTTGATACCATGTCTTGTTTTGAGGTGTTTTGACTGAAGGTACATCTATGCTAATATGGCTAAAATTCGCTAGCTAGCTAACCAACAACTGTAACAATGTATTTGAGAGACAACAAGTGCTCATTGTAAACATGTATTTATGTTTTCAATAAACACTGGAGATTAAATATAGCTTACATGTTGTCAACAATCTAAGCCAACCCAATCTGTTTTACCCCATAGTTGCACACAAAACAACCAACCAGTCTATGTCGGCTCAATCGGAAATTACCTTTAAATTGAAATTGCGCTATAACTCTGAACTTGTGCGATTCGGATTTAATCGAGCCCTAGGTTTCATACGGTCTTGCATGTTTTTGATTTGTTTGGCCATGTTAGGCAAACCCTATCACTAACCGTTCCATCAGGCTAAAGAAACTGACTTGGCAGTGTTCGAGAGAACGGCTACATTACCGTTTGATCGGTTTGTCATCATATAATAAAACAATATAATAATACAATTCCTTACCATATTACTCTTGGAACACAGGTAGGTACCAACATAATGCTCATTATATAATCAACAATAAGAAACATTCAAGACATGGTATTTATCAAAAACAAAAAATCATCACAGTCTTTATTAAAAAAGGTACACATTTATTTTCTATAAAATGCACTGATAGATGTACAGTACTTTCCATCCACAGTTATCCTTCATAGTAGAACAAAGAACCCTAATCCTAACCCTAGCCTTCATTGTAGAACCCTAACCCTAACCCTAGCCTTCATTGTAGAACAAAGAACCCTAACCCTAACCCTAGCCTTCATTGTAGAACAAAGAACCCTAACCCTAACCCTAGCCTTCATTGTAGAACAAAGGGATAAAAATAAGTTCTTAATCAGAGCAGGGTTGTCCCGATCAGGACCCCTGGTTTCTCTTCAGGCACCAGGTTAGACCCCCTTCTGAGTTACACAACACTGGTGTGTGTCTGTCTGTCTGTCTGTGTGTGTGTGTGTGTGTGTGTGTGTGTGTGTGTGTGTGTGTGTGTGTCTGTGTCTGTGTGAGTGCATGCATCTAGTGTATGTGTGTCTAAACATGGGCACTCTTGGCGTGGTTAGTGGAGGGTGGAACAGGGTTGCCAGGCACCTGTCCTTTGGAGTAGTAGAACCTGTTGTTGTCATGGTGATTGTAGTGTTGGGAGGGTTCAGTAGAACAGCAGGTGATCATGGCCCCTCCCAGGAGACAGAAGGCCGCGCCCACCCAGCCAGCGTACAGGCTGAACCCAAACGACATGAGACCCTGGTCCTGGTGGGCTCCGATAGGAAACCATACTGTCGACACCCCCCCACACAGAGCTATGGAGGAGGAAGGGAAGAGAGAGCGATTTAGATTAATACGCACATTTAATACACATAAAAGGTTCAACTTTTTTCATACTTGTTAACTCTGCATTGTTGGGAAAGGGCTCGTAAGTAAGCATTTCACGGTAAAGTCTACACCTGTTGTATTCGGCGCATGTGACAAATAAAATTAGATTTTGATTTGATTTGATTATGAACATGTACAGTGGCTTGCGAAAGTATTCACCCCCCTTGGCATTTTTCCTATTTTGTTGCCTTACAACCTGGGGGTTTGTATCATTTGATTTACACAACATGCCTACCACTTTGAAGATGCAAAATATTTTTTATTGTGAAACAAACAAGAAATAAGACAAAAAAAACAGAAAACTTGAGTGTGCATAACTATTCACCCCCCCAAAGTCAATACTTTGTAGAGCCACCTTTTTCAGCAATTACAGCTGCAAGTCTCTTGGGGTATGTCACTATAAGCTTGGCACATCTAGCCACTGGGATTTTTGCCAAAAGGCAAAACTGCTCCAGCTCCTTCAAGTTGGATGGGATCCGCTGGTGTACAGCAATCTTTAAGTCATACCACAGATTCTCAATTGGCTTGAGGTCTGGGCTTTGACTAGGCCATTCCAAGACATTTAAACCACTTGAGTGTTGCTTTAGCAGTATGCTTAGGGTCATTGTCCTGCTGGAAGGTGAACCTTCGTCCCAGTCTCAAATCTCTGGAAGACTGAAACAGGTTTCCCTCAAGAATTTCCCTGTATTTAGTGCCATCCATCATTCCTTCAATTCTGACCAGTTTCCCAGTCCCTGCCGATGAAAAACAACCCCACAGCATGATGCTGCCACCACCATGCTTCACTGTGGGGATGGTGTTCTCGGGGTGATGAGAGGTTTGTGCCAGACATAGCGTTTTCCTTGATGGCCAAAAAGCTGAATTTTCGTCTCATCTGACCAGAATACTTTCTTCCATATGTTTGGGGAGTCTTCCACATGCCTTTTGGCGAACACCAAACGTGTTTGCTTATTTTTTTCTTTAAGCAATGGCTTTTTTCTGGCCACTCTTCCATAAAGCCCAGCTCTGTGGAGTGTACGGCTTAAAGTGGACAGATACTCCAATCTCCGTTGTGGAGCTTTGCAGCTCCTTCAGGGTTATCTTTGGTCTCTTTGTTGCCTCTCTGATTAATGCCCTCCTTGCCTGGTCCGTGAGTTTTGGTGGGCGGCCCTCTCTTGGCAGGTTTGTTGTGGTGCCATATTCTTTCTTTCTTTCTTTTTTTAATAATGGATTTAATGGTGCTCCGTGGGATGTTTAAAGTTTTGGATATTTTTTTATAACCCAACCCTGATCTGTACTTCTCCACAACTTTGTCCCTGACTTGTTTGGAGAGCTCCTTGGTCTTCATGGTGCCCCTTGCTTAGTGGTGTTGCAGACTCTGGGGCCTTTCAGAACAGGTGTATATATACTGAGATCATGTGACAGATCATGTGACACTTACATTGCACACAGGTGGACTTTATTTAACTAATTATGTGACTTCTGAAGGTAATTGGTTGCACCAGATCTTATTTAGGGGCTTCATAGCAAAGGGGGTGAATACATATGCACGCACCACTTTTCCGTTATTTATGTTTTAGTAATTATTTGCATTTCACTTCACCAATTTGGACTATTTTGTGTATGTCCATTACGTGAAATCCAAATAAAAATCCATTTAAATTACAGGTTGTAATGCAACAAAATAGGAAATACGCCAAGGGGGATGAATACTTTTGCAAGGCACTGAACAAAAATATAAACGTAACATGCAACAATTTTACTGAGTTACAGTTCATATGAGGAAAGCAGTCAATTGAAATAAATTCATTAGGCCTTAATCTATGGATTTCACATGACTGGGCAGGGGCTCAGCCATGGGTGGCCCTGGGAGGGCATAGGCACACCCACTGAGGAGCCAGGCCCACCCACTGGGGAGCCAGGCCCAGCCAATCAGAATGAGTTTTTCCACACAAAAGGGCTTTATTACAGACAGAAATATTCCTCAGTTTTATCAGCTGTCCGGGAGGCTGGTCACAGACGATCCCGCAGGTGAAGAAGCCGGATGTGGAGGTCCTGGGCTGGCGTGGTTACATGTGGTCTGTGGTTGTGAGGCCGGTTGGACATACTGCCAAATTCTATAAAATGACTTTGAAGGCGGCTTATATGGTAGAGAAATTAACATTCAATTCTCTGGCAACAGCTCTGGTGGACATTCCTGCAGTCAGCATGCCAATTGCACGCTCCCTCCAAACTTGAGACATCTGTTGCATTGTGTTGTGTGACATAACTGCACATTTTAGAGTGGCATTTCATTGTCCCCAAAACAAGGTGCACCTGTGTAATGATCATGCTGTTTAATCAGCTTCTTGATATGCCACACCTATCAGGTGGATGGATTATCTTGGCAAAGGAGAAATGCTCACTAACAGGGATGTACACTAATTTGTGCACAACATATTAGAGAACTAAGCTTTTAGTGCGTATGGAACATTTCTGGGATCTTTTATTTCAGCTCATGAAACATGGGACCAGGTTGCGTTTATATTTTTGTTCAGTACACAGTATAATGTATAGGTAAATATAGTACTTATAGTAGTATATACGACATCGTACACACGCATGCACACACACACACAGACATACGATGGACATCATGTGGAACACGGTACTGGAAAACTGGACAGTGAAAGGCAGATCAAACAGGTTTTTATGTTGTGTTAAACAACAAATGGGAAAATATTTTCCAGCAGGAGGGAACAGGGTGTGGACGAGGTGGGTGGTGAGGAATGGTGGTCTGGGGGATGCGTTGAACTGTAGGGAATTGTGTGTTTTGCGTGTGTGTACGTGGGTGCATGTCTGTGTGTTTTTGTGTGTCATTCAGGGTTGAGTTGGTGTGTGCTGAGAGGGAGTTCTCTACAGAGGAAGAGAGTCCCATAGCATATCCTCTAGTCTAGAGAGGAAGAGAGTCCCATAGCATATCCTTTAGTCTAGAGAGGAAGAGTCCCATAGCATATCCTCTAGTCTAAAGAGGAAGAGTCCCATAGCATATCCTCTAGTCTAGAGAGGAAGAGTCCCATAGCATATCCTCTAGTCTAGAGAGGAAGAGTCCCATAGCATATCCTCTAGTCTAGAGAGGAAGAGTCCCATAGCATATCCTAGTCTCACCACCTCAGGGTAAATAATGGGTTAGGACTGGGAGGGGTGAAAGGGAGGGCTGGGAGGGGTGGGTGGGAGGAAGGATGGGGGGGTTAAGGGTCAAGGTTAGGCCTGGGGCTGGGGTTGGGGTTGTTATGAGTATGACCGTATGTTGTAATGTGTATGCAAACATCTGTCTCTGTGCTCAAGTGTGTATGTGTGTCTGTCTGTCTGTCTGTCCTTGTCCGTGTGTGTGTGTCCGTGTGTTTGTGTTCGTGCGTGCATGCGTGTCTGTGTGTCCAGACTTACCCACTAGCAGTATGAGAACTCCCCCAAGTAGGGATCGTTTGTTCTTGGCTGACTGAGGCTCGTCCCCCAGGGAGATGCAGGGCATGGCTGTTAGGACCATCCCCACCGCAGGCAGCCCCAGGAGGGATCCAGTTATCATCAACGCCCTCGACGTCTGGATGTATGCTGTACACACACACACAGAGACAGAGAAATAAATGGTATGGCTTGAAATGTGCCATAGTAATCTTGGTTGATTCCAATAGGAAAGATATCCAGGCCTTGAGTTTGAGACTAGCTGTTCTAGACTATCGGTTTAGGCTTGGGACAAACAACACCCTTTAGCTGTGAAATATTCACAATATATCATAACCTCTTGGTCAGAGTCCACAGCCACAGAGACGCAACAGTCTGCACAGCCCCATTATTACTTATTTATTAACCTCAATATAGTAGTATAATCTATCTATAGTATAGTATAGTATAGTATAGTATAGTGGAGTGGAGTGGAGTGGAGTATAATATAATATAGTATAGTGGAGTATAGTAGAGTGTAGTATATTATAATATAATAGAGTATAGTATAGTGGAGTATAGTGGAGTATAGTATAGTAATGTTATATTACCTTTAATATAGCAGTATTATTTATTACTGTACAGTATAGTAGAGTGTAGTATATTAGAGTATAGTGGAGTATCGTACAGTATAGTAGAGTAGAGTCATGTTATATTGCCTTCAATACAGTAGTATTATGTATTACTGTATAGTATAGTAGAGTGTATTATAGTATAACATAGTAGAGTATAGTAATGTTCTATTACCTTTAATATATTAGTATTATTTATTGTTGTATAGTAGAGTATAGTATAATATAGTATAGTAATGTTATATTACCTTTAATATAGTATTATTATGTATTACTGTATAGTATGGTATAGTAGAGTAGAGTACAGTACAGTATTATACAGTAGAGTAATGTTCTATTACCTGGTAGGTCCAATATCTGTGTCAGTGATATACAGTGATAGAGGGCGGTTGATATGACACATTCAGCCCACAGGCCCTTGGCTCCTAACTCGTCCATCTTCTTGCATGTGTTCATGCCGTATTTACATGTCACTACCCAGTCGTTGGTGGCCGTGGCGATAAGGATCCCGACCCACCCGATACAACTCATCACAAAACCGCTGAGCTGGAGACAGCTGTTCGCCATGGCAATGAGAGGTAGGGTAGTCCTAGGGTAGAATAGTCTTCAAAAACTGTAAAATGGTCCAGGCAGTCAGAGTGACTCAAGACAGTGGGAATTGGACAGTCCACAGCCCAAATAGTCCCCAAAGGTTCAAAAACAACTGATGATACTTTAAAGATACGTTGAAGCTCGTGTGAAAGTAGCCTCGCTTGTCAGACTCACAACGGCTATGGGACTATTGTGAAAGGAATTGTAAAGATTTGAAAATAGTCCTGTGTTGTATAAACCCTGTTAAAAACTGTAAAACAGAAGAAAACGATCACAGTTGATAGAGATGACAGGCTGAAGATAATAGCCAAATGCTATGTGAAGTTAGTGTGAGTTTTCAATTACAATATTCCTCAAGAAGTAATCCCAGAAGTGTGTGTTGTCTCTCCTTGGTCTGTTGTGTAGTCCTGTCAGTTTGGAGCGTTTCCACTTCTAAAGAAAAGCTTTTGCACTTTTCCATGAGTTTTATAGTAGAGAAAGTTCTGAAAAAAACAATCTGGAAACTTCTAACCAATCGGAGGGATGGAGAGAAATATAAAAAATGCTCTCTCTCTCTCTCTCTCTCTCTCTCTCTCTCTCTCTCTCTCTCTCTCTCTCTCTCTCTCTCTCTCTCTCTCTCTCTCTCTCTCGCTCTGTCTCTCGCTCTCTCTCTGTCTCTCTCTCTCACAAAATTATTTGCGAAGTGTTACTGCCCTCTCCTGGCCATTGAAAAGCAGGTCAGTTCCAGGTATGTCCACCAGGGGGCATCCAAGTGCTGCCTCTAATACTTCAGGCATGAGGAGGGTACAACTTATTGGTTCTCGTGTTCTGCTACCTTCAAAGGCTCCTGCTCAGGAGTCTGAAGGGACTTCATCAGAATTACTCATTCATTTAATAGAGTAGTCATCCCACAGGGGAGTTAGGGAGACAGAGACAGGAAGAGGGAGAGGCAGGAAAAGGAGGAGAGAGAGAACGATGATGTAGTAGGAGCAGGGCATCATGGGAATGGGAATATTATGGTAATGAGGATGATCGGAATGCCAGGATGACAGTGAAGGATGATGGGATTTCAGCTCTCCTGGTGTGTGTGTGTGCGTGTGTGAGTGCGGTCTTTAAATCAGAGAGTGGAGGAGAAGGAGCGTAACAAAGTGACTCTTAGTCTTTCACTATGACAGCTCTGTCACTACAGCAGAGTGCCTGTCATCAGGAGGAGTGGTGCTTTCTATCAACATAGTCATTATGAAATTAAACATTACTGAAACTTAGGTATGAAGGGAAAGGAAGATATCTATTAAATACTGTGAGTATTGAAATGTGCTGTGTATTATAACTTGGCCAAGGGGGTCTACATTTAGCTTATTGACATATTCACCTTTTAAGGCTTGGAATTTACAGGTGAGGGTGTCGTTAGAGGTGTGGCTTATCAGAATAGGAGCCTTGTAACGTTTTATTAAAACATTTGAATCACTTTGACCTCTACGACATTAGGTCTACTATCAATTAAATGACAATTTCTATCTTTACTGAGGTTTTTTCTTCAGAATTGGACTGTTTCTTGAACTGTTACCTTTCAAGGACAGAAGCCAGAGGAGGCAGGTAAGACTGTGGATTATAGTTGTATTTAGGATCGAGCTAATAACTGCTTTTTTATTCATATGGGGTTAAATAATTCCACAATGTAGCTAATACCTGTTATTCAAAACTAGAGCAACCATCCTAGAGATGCTATTCTTATTATGCAGCATGTAGGCCTATATAGGAAGTAAAACGTTGCAGCTGACATCTCTCTAGGACTTCTATTCATTCACTCTCTCTCTCTCTATTCATATTCAGTTTCGTAACTGCTTAAATTAGCCCCCCTCACTCTCAGCTTTGTCATTCAAACCTCCTCCGTCGCCTGGAAAAGAATCTCTATCGCTTCTTTACATTATCTACTGCAGTAGAGAGGAGGAGAGGAGGAGGAGGAGGAAGGAGGAAGAAAGGAGGAAGGTGAGAGGAGGAGAGGAGGAGGAGGAGGAAGGAGGAAGAAAGGAGGAAGGGGAAAGGAGGAGAGGAGGAGGAGGAGAGGCTGAGGGTGAGCTGGATTAAAAGAAATACAAATATAGAGGGGGAGAGGGGAGAGATTGAGAGAGAGAAGGAGAGAGGGGAGAGTGAGAGGGGAGAGAGATCTCTGAGAGAGATAAAGAGAGAGAGAGAGAGAGAGAGAGAGAGAGAGAGAGAGAGAGAGAGAGAGAGAGAGAGAGAGAGAGAGAGAGAGAGAGAGAGAGAGAGAGAGAGAGAGAGAGAGAGAGAGAGAGAGAGAGAGAGAGAGAGAGAGATGTCATTGAGACATACATCATCAGAAGGATTCTGCAGTGCTGGTAGCAGTTGGCATAAGGCCAGACAGGAAAGGACAGAGCTCTGTATTACAGCACGACAGCGTCTCTACAGCATCACACACACGCATCTCTCCTCTTGCAATCTCTGCAGTTTAGTAAAGTAATAAGATACAGAGAGAGAAAGAGAGAAGAGACAGCGAGAAAGCGAGACAGAGAGAGAGAGAGAGAGAGAGAGAGAGAGAGAGAGAGAGAGAGAGAGAGAGAGAGAGAGAGAGAGAGAGAGAGAGAGGGGGGTGTCTAGAGGAGAGTTATGGATGGACAGATCAGGGGGTGCGTTTTCAGGGAAATGTCTGAATCAGGGAATCTCAAGGACTTAATCTGGGATCTCAGAGGGAGACAGGGAAGGAGGGAGGGAGGGAGGGAGGGAGGGAGGGAAAAGTGTGTGTGTGTTAGACTTTACATTAGTTTACTGCAGCTAGACCTTTAGTAGGACAGTCAGGGACCGCTCACTCAGTCGGGGGATTGACTCAGAGGAATGTGAAATATAATAACAACTAAAAACTGTCTCTGCCACTTAAATCCTATTTGAGCGAGGAACTCACTAAACCAATCAAAGTCATTAAAAAAGTGGGCAGTGAACACACACACACACACACAGTGAGATATCTCATTCTTCTGGTCTCAGAGGGTTTATACTGCAGACAGAGGAGGCAACTAAAACCCACATTCTACTATAGGGACATCTTCAAACACAGTGGAGCTAGCACAACCATCTCAGTGGGGTAGAGTCAGTCTATTAGATAGGCTAGGGCAGGTCAAGGTTGACACCACTTCATGTCTCAAGGCGGGTGAACGTCCCTACATGATACCTACTACATTGTGTGCACAATTATTAGGCAAGTCAGTATTTTGACCATATCATCATTATTATGCATATTTCCCAACTCCAAGCTGTATAAACTGGAACGCTTATTGGATTTAAGCATATCAGGTGATGTGTATTTGTGTAATGAGGGAGGGTGTGGCCTAAGGAGATCAACACTCTATATCAAGGTGTGTATAATTATTAGGCAGCTTCTTTTCCTCAGGCAAAATGGGCCAAAAAAGAGATTTAACTGATTCTGAAAAGTCAAAAAAATTATTTCAGAGGGATGCAGCACTCTTGAAATTGCTAAGATATTGTGGCGTGATCACAGAACCATCAAACGTTTTTTTGCAAATTGTCAACAGGGTCGCAAGAACCGTGTTGAGAAAAAAAGACGCAAATTAACTGCCAAAGATTGGAGAAGAATCAAACGTGAAGCTACCAGGAACCCATTATCCTCCAGTGCTGTCATATTCCAGAACTGCAACCTACCTGGAGTGCCCAGAAGTAAAAGGTGTTCAGTGCTCAGAGACATGGCCAACGTAAGGAAGCCTGAAACCCGACCACCACTGAACAAGACACATAAATTGAAACGTCAAGACTGGGACAAGAAATATCGTATAGGTTGTATGGACTGATGAGATGAGAGTGACTGAATAGTGGCTGGATCAGTAACGGGCACGGAGCTCCACTTCGACTCAGACGCCAGCAAGGTGGATGTTGGGTACTGGTATAGGCTGGTATTATTAAAGATGAGCTAGTTGGACCTTTTCGGGTTGAAGATGGACTCAAACTCAACTCCCAAACCTACTGCCAGTTTTTAGAAGACACTTTCTTCAAGCAGTGGTACAGGAAAAAGTCTGCATCTTTCAAGAAGACCATGATTTTTATGCAGGACAATGCTCCATCACATGCATCGAAGTACTCCACTGCGTGGCTAGCCAGTAAAGGCCTAAAAGATGAAAGAATAATGACATGGCCCCCTTCCTCACCTGACCTAAACCCAATTGAGAACATGTGGTCCCTTCTTAAACGGTCGATTTACGGTGAAAGAAATCAGTGTCTGGGAGGCTGTGGTTGCTGCTGCACAAAAAGTTGATCGTCAACAGATCAAGAAACTGACAGACTCCATGGATGGAAGACTTATGACTGTTATTGAAAAGAAGGGTGGCTATATTGGTCACTGATTTTTCATTGAAATGTCAGAAATGTTTCATTGTAAATTTTGAGTTGTTTGTTTATTATTCTCACTTTAACAGATGAAAATAAACAAGTGAGATGGGGAACTTTTCGTTTTTCATTTAGTTGCATAATAATTCTGCACACTAATAGTTGCCCAATAATTGTGCACACATAGATATTCTCCAAAGAAAGGTAAAACCTCACTTTTACTTTCTTAAATATTCAGGTTTGAGGTTTATTAACATTTTGGATTGACCGAGAGCACTGTAGTTGTTCAATAATAAAATGAATCCTCAAACATACAACTTGCCTAATAATTGTGCACACAGTGTAGTGCTCAATACACATCTGACTGCTACAGATGTCGGATCTTAATTTGCTCACCCTGTTGCAGGAGAACTTCCCTACAATGCAGGAAATGTAAAGTGTGTAAAGTATTTGAGGTTTGAGAATAGAAAGGTTCAGAACTTTTGTAAAACATCACAGTACGGTTGAAATATATATGGCAAATAGAAATCCTATATGGATGGTGTTAAGAGATAGATGGGAGGTATTGAATAGAGTTGAAGGATGGGACTAATAACAAATAACAACAAATAATAACAAAGATAGCTAATAATGTAAGCATACTGTGTCCATAATAAGTATATAGGTTGTATGTTGGGAGCTTTTGGGAAAGAGCACAGTTAGAAAGATATGGCATTTAGAAGCAAACCGGATGGACATCATGAAAATGATCGGAGAGGTTGAGAGTAGAAGAAGTTCAGGAGCAAAAAAAAATATATATATATATATATATATATATAGATATAGAATTATTGTAAAATTAACTCTGTCCGTGAGGTGTAGATAGTGGGTGTGGACCGGAGGTGGAGGCCTGGGCGTTGTTGTTCACTGGTTTGCTCCAAGTAGGGAAAGGATGGTGGGGTTGAAAAGTAATATCAATCAATCAATCAATTTTATTTTATATAGCCCTTCTTACATCAGCTAATATCTCGAAGTGCTGTACAGAAACCCAGCCTAAAACCCCAAACAGCTAGTAATGCAGGTGTAGAAGCACGGTGGCTAGGAAAAACTCCCTAGAAAGGCGAAAGCCTAGGAAGAAACCTAGAGAGGAACCAGGCTATGAGGGGTGGCCAGTCCTCTTCTGGCTGTGCCGGGTGGAGATTATAACAGAACCATGCCAAGATGTTCAAAAATGTTCATAAGTGACAAGCATGGTCAAATAATAATCAGGAATAAATCTCAGTTGGCTTTTCATAGCCGATCATTAAGAGTTGAAAACAGCAGGTCTGGGACAGGTAGGGGTTCCATAACCGCAGGCAGAACAGTTGAAACTGGAATAGCAGCAAGGCCAGGCGGACTGGGGACAGCAAGGTGTCATCATGCCCGGTAGTCCTGACGTATGGTCCTAGGGCTCAGGTTCTCAGAGAGAAAGAGAGAACGAGAGAATTAGAGAGAGCATACTTAAATTCACACAGGACACTGGATAAGACAGGAGAAGTACTCCAGGTATAACCAACTAACCCCAGCCCCCCGACACATAAACTACTGCAGCATAAATACTGGAGGCTGAGACAGGAGCGGTCCGGAGACACTGTGGCCCCATCCGAAGAAACCCCGGACAGGGCCAAACAGGAAGGATATAACCCCACCCACTCCGCCAAAGCACAGCCCCCGCACCACTAGAGGGATATCCCCAACCACCAACTTACAATCCTGAGACAAGGCCGAGTATAGCCCACAGAGGTCTCCACCACAGCACAAACCAAGGGGGGGGCGCCAACCCAGACAGGAAGATCACGTCAGTAACTCAACCCACTCAAGTGACGCACCCCTCCCAGGGACGGCATGAAAGAGCACCAGCAAGCCAGTGACTCAGCCCCTGCAACAGGGTTAGAGGCAGAGAACCCCAGTGGAGAGGGGAACCGGCCCGGCAGAGACAGCAAGGGCTGTTCGTTGCTCCAGCCTTTCCGTTCACCTTCACACTCCTGGGCCAGACTACACTCAATCATATGACCTACTGAAGAGATAAGTCTTCAGTAAAGACTTAAAGGTTGAGACCGAGTCTGCGTCTCTCACATGGGTAGGCAGACTGTTCCATAAAAATGGAGATCTATAGGAGAAAGCCCTGCCTCCCGCTGTTTGCTTAGAAATTCTAGGGACAATTAGGAGGCCTGCGTCTTGTGACCGTAGCGTACGTATTGGTATGTACGGCAGGACCAACTCGGAAAGATAGGTAGGAGCAAGCCCATGTAACGCTTTATAGGTTAACAGTAAAACCTTGAAATCAGCCCTTGCCTTAACAGGAAGCCAGTGTAGGGAAGCTAGCACTGGAGTAATATGATCAAATTTCTTGGTTCTAGTCAGGATTCTAGCAGCCGTATTTAGCACTAACTGAAGTTTATTTAGTGCTTTATCCGGGTAGCCGGAAAATAGAGCATTGCAGTAGTCTAACCTAGAAGTAACAAATGCATGGATTAATTTTTCTGCATCATTTTTGGACAGAAAATTTCTGATTTTTGCAATGTTACGTAGATGGAAAAAAAGCTGTCCTTGAAACAGTCTTGATATGTTCATTCAAAAGAGAGATCAGGGTCAAGAGTAACACCGAGGTCCTTCACAGTTTTATTTGAGACGACTTTACAACCATCTAGATGAATTGTCAGATTTAACAGAAGATCTCTTTGTTTCTTGGGACCTAGAACAAGCATCTCTGTTTTGTCCGAGTTTAAAAGTAAAAGTTTTCAGCCATCCACTTCCTTATGTCTGAAACACAGGCTTCTAGCGAGGGCAATTTTGGGGCTTCACCATGTTTCATTGAAATGTACAGCTGTGTGTCATCCGCATAGCAGTGAAAGTTAACATTATGTTTTCGAATAACATCCCCAAGAGGTAAAATATATAGTGAAAACAATAGTGGTCCTAAAACGGAACCTTGAGGAACACCGAAATGTACAGTTGATTTGTCGGAGGACAGACCATTCACAGAGACAAACTGATATCTTTCCGACAGGTAGGATCTAAACCAGGCCAGAACTTGTCCGTGTAGACCAATTTGGGTTTCCAGTCTCTCCAAAAGAATGTGGTGATCGATGGTGTCAAAGGCAGCACTAAGGTCTAGTAGCACGAGGGACAGATGCAGAGCCTCGGTCTGACGCCATTAAAAGGTCATTTACCACCTTCACAAGTGCAGTCTCAGTGCTATGATGGGGTCTAAAACCAGACTGAAGCATTTCGTATACATTGTTTGTCTTCAGAAAGGCAGTGAGTTGCTGCGCAACAGCTTTTTCTAAAATTTTTGAGAGGAATGGAAGATTCGATATAGGCCGATAGTTTTTTATATTTTCCGGGTCAAGGTTTGGCTTTTTCAAGAGAGGCTTTATCACTGCCACTTTTAGTGAGTTTGGTACACATCCGGTGGATAGAGAGCTGTTTATTATGTTCAACATAGGAGGGCCAAGCACAGGAAGCAGCTCCTTCAGCAGTTTAGTAGGAATAGGATCCAGTATGCAGCTTGAAGGTTTAGAGGCCATGATTATTTTCATCATTGTGTCAAGAGATATAGTACTAAAACACTTAAGTGTCTCTCCCGATCCCAGGCCCTCGCAGAGCTGTGCAGATCCAGGACAGCTAAGCCCTGGAGGAATACGCAGATTCAAAGAGGAGTCCGTAATTTGCTTTCTAATGGTCATGATCTTTTCCTCAAAGAAGTTCATGAATTTATCACTGCTGAAGTGAAAGCCATCCTCTCTGGGGAATGCTGCTTTTAGTTAGCTTTGCAACAGTATCAAAAGAAATTTTGGATTGTTCTTATTTTCCTCAATTAAGTTGGAAAAGTAGGATGATCGAGCAGCAGTGAGGGCTCTTCGGTACTGCACGGTACTGTCTTTCCAAGCTAGTCGGAAGACTTCCAGTTTGGTGTGGCGCCATTTCCGTTCCAATTTCCTGGAAGCTTGCTTCAAAGCTCGGGTATTTTCTGTATACCAGGGAGCTAGTTTCTTATGACAAATGTTTTTCGCTTTTTAGGGGTGCAACTGCATCTAGGGTATTGCGCAAGGTTAAATTGAGTTCCTCAGTTAAGTGGTTAACTGATTTTTGTCCTCTGACGTCCTTGGGTAGGCAGAAGGAGTCTGGAAGGGCATCAATGAATTTTTGTGTTGTTTGAGAATTTATAGCACGACTTTTGATGCTCCTTGGTTGGGGTCTGAGCAGATTATTTGTTGCGATTGCAAATGTAATAAAATGGTGGTCCGATAGTCCAGGATTTTGTGGAAAAACATTAAGATCTACAACATTTATTCCATGGGACAAAACTAGGTCCAGAGTATGACTGTGGCAGTGAGTAGGTCCAGAGACATGTTGGACAAAACCCACTGAGTCGATAATGGCTCCGAAAGACTTTTGGAGTGGGTCTGTGGACTTCTCCATGTGAATATTAAAATCACCAAAAATTAGAATATGATCTGCTATGACTACAAGGTCTGATAGGAATTCAGGAAACTCAGAGAGGAACGCTGTATATGGCCCAGGAGGCCTGTAAACAGTAGCTATAAAAAGTGATTGAGTAGGCTGCATAGATTTCATGACTAGAAGCTCAAAAGATGAAAACGCCATTTTTTTTTTTGTAAATTGAAATTTGCTATCGTAAATGTTAGCAACACCTCCGCCTTTGCGGGATGCACGGGGAATATGGTCACTAGTGTAACCAGGAGGTGAGGCCTCATTTAACACAGCAAATTCATCAGGCTTAAGCCATGTTTCAGTCAGGCCAATCACATCGAGATTATGATCAGTGATTAGTTCATTGACTATGACTGCCTTTGAAGTGAGGGATCTAACATTAAGTAACCCTATTTTGAGATGTGAGGTATCACGATCTCTTTCAATAATGGCAGGAATGGAGGAGGTCTTTATCCTAATAAGATTGCTAGGGTGAACACCGCCATGTTTAGTTTTGCCCAACCTAGGTCGAGGCACAGACACAGTCTCAATGGGTATGGCTGAGCTGACTACACTGACTGTGCTATTGGCAGACTCCACTAAGCTGGCAGGTTGGCTAACAGCCTGCTGCCTGGCCTGCACCCTATTTCACTGTGGGGCTAGAGGAGTTAGAGCCCTATCTATGTTGGTAGATAAGAGGGAGAGCACCCCTCCAGCCAGGATGGAGTCCGTCACTCCTCAGCAGGTCAGGCTTGGTCCTGTTTGTGGGTGAGTCCCAGAAAGAGGGCCAATTATCCACAAATGTTATCTTTTGGGAGGGGCAGAAAACAGTTTTCAACCAGCGATTAAGTGCTGAGACTCTGCTGTAGAGCTCGTCACTTCCCCTAACTGGGAGGGGGCCAGAGACAATTACTCGATGCCGACACATCTTTCTAGCTGATTTACAAGCTGAAGCTATGTTGCACTTGGTGACCTCTGACTGTTTCATCCTAACATCGTTGGTGCCGACGTGGATAACAATATCTCTATACTCTCTACACTCGCCAGTTTTAGCTTTAGCCAGCACCATCTTTAGATTAGCCTTAACGCCGGTAGCCCTGCCCCCTGGTAAACAGTGTATGATCGCTGGGTGATTCGTTTTAAGTCTAATACTCGGGTAATGGAGTCGCCAATGACTAGGGTTTTCAATTTGTCAGAGCTAATGGTGGGAGCCTTCGGCGTCTCAGACCCCGTAACGGGAGGAGTAGAGACTAGAGAAGACTCAGACTCAGACTCCGACTCGCTACATAATGGGGAAAACCGGTTGAAGGTTTCTGTCGGCTGAATGAGCGACACCGGTTGAGCATTCCAACAGTATTTCCCTCCAGAAGCCATGAGAAAGTTGTCCGGCTGCGGGGACTGTGCGGGGGATTTATACTAACGTTACTGTCTGTACTTACTGGTGGCACAGACGCCTGTTTCTTCCTTTCCTACACTGAGATTACCCTTGCCTAACGATTACGTCTGAAGCTGGGCTTGTAGCACAGCTATTTTCGCGTAAGGCGATCGTTCTCCTGTATATTATGAGTACAGCGACTGCAATTAGAAGACATCATGTTAATGTTACTACTTAGCTTCGGCTGTTGAAGATGTTGATGAACCATGTCCAGATAAAGCGTCCGGAGTGAAAAAAGTTGAATAAGGGAAAAAGTTGCGATGGAAAAAAGGAAAATAACGTAAAGTTGGCAGCTAAAACGCACAGGAAAATGACCTTCTGTCTCGGGATAAACGTCCGGGGGTGAAAAAGTTTAACGAAAAAAGATGAGTGAGGACAAAACTAAAAAGTTGGTAAATTTGTTGAACACAAAGATTGATTAAACGTTTATTAAAAGTAAAACGTGAATAGTTTGGCAGGTAGCCAAGTAGCAACAAACAGCACAGCAGTACGGAGACAATGCGGAAGCGTTGTCTGTTAATAAAGGGGAATATATATATAAAAAATAAAAATAAACATGGGGGATTGGAAGTGATGCAGACAATTACATTGATAGAAAATACAATCTATCTGCAATATTAAGCTGATCCATCCCCCCCCCAAAAAAATAAAAAAATAAAATAAAAATAAACAATAAATGAGAAAATAAAAAATAAAAAATAAAAAGTATTTGAGGTTCAAAAATGCTTCTGAAGTTTGTAATTCCACTAATGAAATATGTCTGTCAATTATAATCCACATAATAATTCACATTTCCTGTTGCTGCAGGATAATCTTCCTGCTGTAGCAAACTGGCTCAAACAAAGATCCTACATCTGTACCAGTGGTGGTTGGTGCCGATTTTTTTAAAATGAGCATGGCCTTATTTCTATTACAGCATATTGGATGACTGTCATTCATATTCCATTCACCCAGCTCAATGTAACAGTTCAGCAGTGAGGAGTACACCACATCAGTCACTGGCTTCATCAATAAGTGCATCGATGACGTCGTCCCCCACAG